>NC_133328.1:634824846-634940398 GCF_042186555.1 Aquarana catesbeiana
AGTCAGACCGTGTGTACGCAGCATTACAGTGTTGTGGCCACAACAACACCTAAGGCCCAAATTTCTGCTGAGTATATAGGGCAGGCCCCTACTTTCAAACATCCAACTTACAAACAACTCCTACTTGCAAACGGAAGAAGACAACAGGAAGTGAGATGAAATCTACCCCTAGGAAGGGAAATTCTCTCCTGTAAGAGTTAATATGGGAAAAACATTTCTCCTTTCCACTGATGCTTTATCACCAATCCTTGTTTCACAAAAAAACCCAAATTTTCAAAAATTTGTCATTGGGACAAAAAGTGAGGTTCAATCTTCTGAAGAGGAGCACAGACAGCAAAACAAAATGTCACAGGGGTGATAACCCTTCCCTATGTTTTCCAAAAAGATTAAAAAAGATTTTTTGGCTGGAGCTAAACAAGTTAAAAATGTACCCGTTCAAAATTACAAACAGATTCTACTTAACAACAAACCTACAGTCCCTGTCTTGTTTGCACCGCCTGTATACTGCTGTTCAGAGTATATAGGGACTTGTGGCCCTACACCTTTCCTTTTTTTAATTTGGGTGCGGGGTTCCCCTTAATATCCATACAAGACCCAAAGGGCCTGGTAATGGACTGGGGGGTACCCATGCCGTTTGTCTCACTGATTTTCATCCATATTGCCAGGACCAGACATTATATTAAACCCGCAAGCAGTTTTAAATTACTTTTTTTCCTTTAAAAATGTCATTTTGTGCAGGGACTGTTCTAAGCACGGGAAACACGCGCCACTTTACAGGCATACTATAGACACCCCCCAGGTACGATATTTAAAGGAATATTTCACTTTTTTTTTACTTTAAGCCTCATTAAAATCACTGCTGCCGAAACAACGGCCATTTTTAAAAGTTATTTTTGCATTGATACATGTCCCCTGGGGCAGGACCCGGGTCCTGAAACCCTTTTTAGGACAATACCATGAAAATTAGCCTTTAAAATTAGCACTTTTGATTTCGAACGTTCGAGTCCCATAGATGTCGATGGGGTTCTATTGTTTGTGCGAATTTTCGGTCCGTTCGCAGGTTCTGGTGCGAACCGAACTGGGGGGGTGTTCGGCTCATCCCTATTCCTGGCAGATACCTGTAGCAATCCAGTAGGGAGGAGGGAAAACAGTCTGGTGCTGACAAGGGTGTCAGTGGGGGGGGTGGACATACGGACGGATGGCCGAGCCGTGCCTTCACAGTGTTCACACTGCCTCTGTGTTATGGAGGGAGACATGACCGTGTATGCAGATTGATATTGATATTCTCTAGAGTCTCTGCTAAAAATATATACAGTATATATAAACATTCGGGGGTTATAAGTCATTTTCTAGCAAAAAATACTCATTTAAACTTGTAAATAAAAAAGTGCCAGAAAAGACTTTGTCCTCAAGCAGATAGACAATCTTCAAGGGTATGTCTGATGTCTTTGTACTACAAGTTGGCCTCAGGTGTCCTGTAACTACAGTATACAGTATTTCATGGAGTTTGTAAAGTGGCCCTGCCTTGGCTATAACAAATAGCTTAGATATTTACTGTGAGTTGCTCAATAGCTTATTACAAAAGGAAACATTTGTGATCTGTGGGTTTTGTTGTGCCATATTGACAGTTGTGCATGCAAGTCTTGGGCTTTACAATTTACATTATTATTAGGAAAACATTTACATAGGGAAAGTCAACTTTAACCTCCTGGGGTGAAGCCACAGGGGGATGAAGGACGGGGGAATAAGGACTTGTGTAGAACAGTAGCCATTAGCACTTGTTTTGGTGGAACTAGTAAGAGATGGGATGCAAGGGCAAGTTGATTTGACAAAATTGACAGTGGAAGTGGGTTTTTGGATTCTTTTGTGTCCATTTTTTACCTTACTTATTTAATAATAAAGTACCACATACCATACTATAGTGATCTTCTTCATGTGACCTTTTGCTGAGCTTTGGGTATCTATGAAGATGTCCTTATATTTTAGACGAGGAGGTATTTTAATTGATGAGGGAATTCCGGGGGTGTTTTTATTATCTTTATCATTTCCATCACTGACAATGGTCACCAGGACTAATAAAGGAGTGAATTTCCTCGGCACAGATAGCTAAAAAAATCAACAGGGAGTCTAACTCTTCCCCACTCCATCCAAAGCTAAAAAAATATGTTCCCTTTTATTCAACAAAGGTGTCTATCAAAGAATGTTCCTCCTATCTAGCCAACCATGATCAGCTCAGGGATTGATATGACATTTCTGGACATCTTTTGGGGATCGGATTGGGGAGAGTCAATCAGCCAGTGGGGTTCTTTCCAGATGGAGATATCAGCTAGGCTCCCCCCACATATAGACACTGGCTTTATTTTTTATACCATGAGTATTAGGTGGAATAATTGTTTGGCCTCTACCTTGTCATCTGTAGGAAGCATTAGAAGCTTTTTCATATTTCTTCCAAGCCAACACCACCATGTGAAGAGCCAGGAGAAAGGATCTAAGCTAGGTCCCTTCTTCCAGACATAGGAGCCCCATAGGAAACATGTTCTGCACTCATGGGCAGTGTGGACAAGGGTGACAAGCAGTCCAAGTGGTTACAGTGGCTCCTGTGGTGAGAATGCTGGATCTAAAGATCTAAGCTAGATCCCTTCTTTCAGACATAGGCACCCCATAGGAAGCTTGTTCTGCACTGATGAGCAGTAAGGGCAAGGGTGACAGGCAGCCCAAGTGGTTATAGCAGGGCCGTCTAATCCAGTGGGCACACCTGGGCACTGCCCAGGGGCCCCAGGTGCACATGGGGCCCCATCAGGATGGGCCCAGACCTAGAGAGATGCTGCTGGCACTGGGGCACAAATACTCCCCCAGCTTTGCCTTATCTCTCCTACTGATTGCAATACATTAATCCCTCTCCTCATCACTCGCTCTCCGGCCACAGCTCAATCCACCTTCTTTCCAGATGCGTTTCTTTTAATTATTTCTGCTACAAACAGGTCACCCTCTGCTTCTCCCTTTATCTACACTTTCAGATTGCTGTAAGTTGAACACTTTCACACGATCCAATCCTCCTCCCCTCTCCCCTGATAACACTATGTCCTCTCCTTTCCATAAATCTGCATTATAAACAACACTGGAGCCTCCGCTCTCAGCTCTGGGCATTTGGAAGAGATAGAAAGGGTGCAAGACCAGTGGCAGCTTGTGCTCATAATTTTTGGGGGGCGCAAACAAACTGAAAATACTGAAAAAAAAACATCAATTGCAGCCACTGTGCCCATCAAACGCTGCCACTGTGCCCATCAAACGCAGCCACTGTGCCATCAAAATGCAGCCACTGTGCCATCAAAATGCAGCCACTGTGCCATCAAAATGCAGCCACTGTGCCATCAAAAGCTGCCACTGTGCTTATCAAAAGCTGCCACTGTGCCCATCAAATCTGCCACTGTGCTATCAAATGCTGCCACTGTGTCCATCAATTGCTGCCACGCTGCCCATCGAATGCTGCCTCTGTGCCATATAATGGCACTGCTGTGACCCCCCCTCTCACCGTCTGCCCGCCACTTACCCTGTCTCGGTGGGGCAGCGGATGACGGCGGTGAGCAATGTCCTCCGAGCGGTGTCTTCATGTGTCTCTTCCCGTCCTCTCCTCCTATCTGGGGTCCAATCACAGCGCTTATTGTTTCAGCCAATCAGGTGATGGGTAACAGACCCAAGCACCTGATTGGTGGAGAGGCGGTTCAGTGTTAGGACAGCAAATATTTATTCGCTGTCCTAACACACCTGGGTAAACTGCGAGAGCCAAGCATGGTCACCTTTTTTGACGCCTATTAGAGCCTATGGCTCTAATCATGCGCTTCAAAAATACCCCCCGCCACTGTAATTCAGGTGCCCGGTGCCCGAAAAGGGGACAGGCGCCTGAACAGGGGGTGGCATCAGTGGCCATGGATAGATTCATGTAATGCATGAATCTATCCATTGGTCATAGAAGGGGTGGCTGGAGAGAGGGTCCCTTATGGATGCACTGCCACTTCGCAAGACAGATGAACGTGTGGACTGTCTTGCACCCTTTCTATGCCTGCTCACTTTTTATCCCTTCCAACTGTCCTGCAGCCTAACACATTTTCTGCAGTTATTTAAACTGCCCATAGCGTAACACACTCCCGATCCCTGTATTTTGAGCATAACACACTCGTGATCCCTGCATTCTGAGCAAAAGACAATCCCGATCCCTGCATTCTGAGCAAAACACACTCCTGATCCCTGCATTCTGAGCAAAACACACTCCTGATCCCTGCATTCTGAGCATGACACACTCCCGATCCCTGCATTCTGAGCAAAACACACTCCTGATCCCTGTATTCTGAGCATAACACACTCCCGATCCCTGCATTCTGAGCAAAACACACTCCCGATCCCTGTATTCTGAGCAAAACACACTCCCGATCCCTGTATTCTGAGCAAAACACCTCCTCGATCCCTGCATTCTGAGCATAGCACTCCTGATCCCCGTATTCTGAGCATAACACACTCCTGATCCCTGCATTCTGAGCATAACACACTCTGGATCCCTGCATTCTGAGAGCAAGCACTCCTGATCCCTGCATTCTGAGAGCAAGCACTCCTGATCCCTGCATTCTGAGAGCAACACCCTCCTTAATCCTGCATTCTCAGCGCAATGCACTACTTAACCCTGCATTCTGAGAGCAACACAAGCCTTAACACTACATTTTGAGCATAACGCACTGCTTTGATCTTTGACTTCATCAGTGATCTTTGACTTCATCAGTGTTGTTCAAGTAGGTCTCCATCTGTCTAAGGTTGCCTACCCCTGCCTTAGAGCCTTTTTCAATCCCTTTTGCTCACTCAGAGCCCCCCTAGATCCCTTTAGTTCCATGCACCAACTCATTCCCAACTGGGAAATATGTTTCCTCAGTCCCTTTCATTGTATCAAAAGTGAGACTTCCGGGGTATGTTTACACCCCTGATATCTCACCAAAGACAACAGCGTTATGAAAAAAATGTAAGCAATTATTTAAAAAAAAATATTAATTTTGGCAACAAAAGACACAGTAGGGCTTATTTTCGGGGTAGGTCTTACCATGTAATGTGCTGTCTTCTCTCCCCCTCTCTCTCTCCCTGCCTGACAGGAACCCCCAGTGTGAACCAAATTAAAATGCTTGTAAATCCTATAATCCACTCTATTAAAGTAGTATATAATGTACAATGTGTGTGTATCTGTAATATAATTGTGCCAAATACCTTCATTATAGCGTCGTTCTGCTCTTCTGTGACCCACCGGAGATCTTTTCCCTGCAATTATATTACAGAAGCACACACATTGTACATTATATACTACTGTAATAGAGTAGATTATAGGATTTCACAAGCATTTTAAACTAGGGCTTATTTTCGGGGTAGGGCTTATATTGCAGCCCTACTGGAAAATAACGCTAGGTCTTCAACTGTTCTGGGAAGGCCGTCCACAAGGTTTAGGAGTGTGTCTATGGGAATGTTTGACCATTCTTCCAAAAGCGCATTTGTGAGGTCAGGTATTGATGTTGGATGAGAAGACCTGGCTCACAGTCTCCGCTCTAATTCATCCCAAAGGTGTTCTAATGGGTTGAGGTCAGGACTCTGTGCAGGCCAGTCAAGTTCCTCCACTCCAAACTCGCTCATCCATGTCTTTATGGACCTTGCTTTGTGCACTGGTGTGCAGTCATGTTGGAACAGGAAGGGGCAATCCCCAAACTGTTCCCACAAAGTTGGGATCATAAAATTGTCCAAAATGTCTTGGTATGCTGACACCTTAAGAGTTCCCTTCACTGGAACTAAGGGGACAAGCCCAACCCCTGAAAAACAACCCCACACCATAATCCCCCCTCCACCAAATGATTTGGACCAGTGCACAAAGCAAGGTCCATAAAGACATGGATGAGCAAGTTTGGGGTGGAGGAACTTGACTGGCCTGCACAGTTCCTGACCTCATCCCGATGGAATACCTTTGGGGACAAATTATGCCCTTTACACACGATAGGATTTTCCAACAACAAATTCCATGATTTTTTTCCTGACAGAATTCCGCTCAAACTTGTCTTGCATACACCCGGTCACACAAATCTTGTCGGAAATTCCGAAAGCCAAGAACGCGGTGACGTACAACACGTACGATGATCCGAGAAAAATGAAGTTCAATAGCCAGTGCGGCTCTTCTGCTTGGTTCCGAACATGTGTGGAATTTTGTGCGTCGGAATTGTGTACACACGATCAGAATTTCCGACAATGGATTTTGTTGTCGGAAAATTTGAGATCCAGATCTCAAATTCTGTGTGTCGGAAATTCGACGGAAAATGTCCGATGTAGCCTACACATGGTCGGAATTTCTGACATAAAGCTCCTGTTGAACATTTCCCATCAGAAAATCCGACTGTATGTACGCGGCATTAGAATGGAGACTGCGAGCCAGGCCTTCTCGTCCAACATCAGTGCCTGACCTTCACTGCTGAATTCGCACCTGAACCAGACCCAGAAATGCACAGGACCCTTTTTGAAACACCACCTCGTCAGCCCCAGAAATGTGTGTACCGGCTCCATCGAGAGCGAATTGGACGCGGTTTAAAACACATTCACTTTGCATATATGTAAACACAGCCTAGAACTTATGTTTATTAGATATAATACATTTTTGAGGCCGTGGATATTGTCTCTTGTAGTGAAAAGTTCGGAGACCCCTGTATATGATTGGGAGATTGATAGCTTATTAGTGATTTAATTTCATTCGGATGATTAGCGGTGAGCTCCACTAATGTTCTTCTCTATATTGTATTTGTTTAATAACATCTATTATTATTATTATTGTTATTATTATTATTATTATTATTATACAGGATTTATATAGCGCCAAAAGTTTGTGTAGCGCTTTACAACATGAGGGCAGCTATTGAGTTTTCTTCACACATAGAATATATATTGCTGACAATTTATAGGTTATAACAAGAGAAATGCACTTTTTTTTATGTGTGAGATTTGTAACGAAATAACAATTTCCATCTTTAGAAAGATTCCTGCGGGTGTATTCCTTGTAGTGGGAATTCCTGGGCTCGTGTCTCCTGACAATGGGAGGTTGTGATGTTTAGAAGGGTGTAATGTACACTGAGATCGCTCACCATTGTTGGGGCTGTTGAGATGTAGATGAAGGTTGGAGTCACACGGGGGATGAAGGGTTGGTGGGACATATCAGGAGAACAATGTGGGCCTGATGGGTTACTTAACCGCTTCATATCCGGGCCATTGCCAAATGACGGCAACAGCGCGGATCTAAATTGCCGGGACGACGTCTAAAAAAAGTTGAAATTTGACGTTCAGAAGAGGTAAGAGGAGTTTAGGAGAGATTGACGTTTTTACAGCTCCTAAACGTCTCCAGAAAACGCGATAGAGAAGGTTTTTTTTCCTGCCTCTGAACGTCCCTGACAGAAAACGCCTGTAGTAGTCATAATGTGCAAAAACACATAGAACACAATAGAAGTGCTTCTAGAGGCAGGTGAAAAAAACGCCAAATGCCTGTAGAATCAACGTTTTTTAAGTCCAGTGTGCATGGAACCTAATAGTGTCAGGATTGTCACATTAGCCATCGATATTTCTTGTTCTTGTGTGATGGTGAACTGAGAATACTCACATTAAGAATCAACACATTTGTTACAATCTGCAATCACTTTTAGATCCACCAACAATTATCTAGTGTAAGGGCCGGCCTGATTAGATACGAATTGATTGGGTAGATTAGGTAGGTTCTTATATAGTTCTGGTAAATCTAAACTTGATTGGGCAAAGTTTGTATGGTCAAATTGTAACATGTTTGGTGACCCTAAAGCTGACCACGTGCGGGAATCTGATTGTAAAACCTCCTTTAGATCTACCAACAACTATATAGTGCATGGATACTCAACTTGTGACCCTCCAACTGTTGCTAAACTATAATGCCCATCATGCCTCTGCCTTTGGGAGTCATGCTTGTAGGCATCAGCTTTGCAGTGCCTCATGGGACTTCCACAACAGCTGGAAGGCCACTGGTTGAGCACCCATGATGTAGTGTAAGGGCCTGCCTGATTGGATACAAATCCATTGGATAGATTAGGTAGGTCCTCATATTACATTGCTTCTTTTTTCTGTAAAGTTGATATTACAAAGATGATACGGTCAGATGTTTTGGGGACACGAACCGTGACTGTCTTATAAGATTCATGGTCAATATTCCCATAAAACACTTTGATAGTTTATCTTCGTTGTCAAATTACTAATCCAACCAGAAGAAGTGAATCTAAAGGCCATATTTATCCAGCACAGAATGAACTCGCATATACAAGAACCTTTTTTTGATTATTCTATATTGGACAGTGGTATTTCCAAGCTGGTATCGTAATTTTGAGTAAAAAAACGATATAATTTGAACCAACATTACTCTCCATACACCTACATTGACTTGATGACATTTACATTGTTGCAATGTTGAGTAGGGGCAGATCTGTGTTGGACATTCATTCCATATATCATTTTTTATAAGATTTTTCTAACTCCCTGGTGTCCAACCTGTGGCCCTCCGATGCTTGTAGTGCAGCCCTTACCCCCGGCAGTCAGTACAGGGAGCACTGATTTGTAAAGGGTTCCATAACTGTAGTAAAGTCCAGTGGTCTCTTGCAACATTTGCCTAGTCTCTGATGGTCTCCTATAGCATGACTTCAGTCTCCAACCACTCTAGTACAGGGGGTCTTCAAACTTTCCAAACAAAGGGCCAGATTACTGTCCTTCAGACAGAAGGGGGTTGGACTAGGGCCATTGGGAATAGAAAATGTTCTGGTGTCCAGTGGGAGTAAACAACGCTCTATCTTTGATGTCAATGGAAAGAATTGTGCCCCATCATTGTTGCTAATGAAAGGAATTGTTCCCCATCATTGGTGTCAATGGGAGGAATTGTGCCCCAACGTTGGTGTTAATGGAAGGAAATGTGCCCCATCATTAGTGTTAATAGAAGGAGTTGTGCTCCATTATTGGGGGACCCGCATCCAAATCACAATGGTGTGAACCCAGCCTAAAGTTCCATGGGAGGTCTTCTATGTTTAAGAATAGATTTCCATTTCTCTGAAGAAATTTCCTCTCATTTCCTATTGTGTCTATAGTATAGGAAGTGAAAAGAAATCTAAAAATGGCAGACATTTTAACCATTTCCTACAGTATCCAAAAATGTTTTAAAAAGTTTTGTCTTTTCATGCTTACTTTTTTGGAAAATCTGCTATTACTGACAGAAACAAATACGGACATTGGTTCTAACCCGTTTCCACTCCATCCAAAAATGAAACACAGTTTTGATACTCTGGCTTTAATTCAGCTTGAGTACAATTTTTTCCCCTTTTACTAAAAATCAGTTTTGGTTAGAGTTACTGGGTTTGGTTTACTAAAGCCAAATAGGCTGATCACTTTGCAAGGGAATTTAACCTTAGCTTAGTAAATGAGGTGAAGCTCTGCAGCCTTCCATCATTCAATCATATGCAAGAAAAAAATGTGGGTTTTTTTTTACATTTTCGTTGCCTGGTTGGGTTTCCTTTGTAAAGCGCATTTCACCACATTCACTAAGTTAAGGGGAAAATCAGTTGCAAAGTGAACACCGGTTTGCCTTTAGTAAGTCAAACTCGGTTTGTTCAGTTCTGGAGACCTCACATGTAAGAAGATATTGATAAGATAGAATGAATCCAGAGATGGACAACAAAATGGTGAAAGGTCTGAGGGATGAAACATATCAAGAGAGACTTCAGGAACTTACAGTCTGGAGGAAAGAAGGGAAAGGATGGATATGACAACCTTCAAACTCATAAAGGGGGTGAATAAGGTTCAGGAGGGCAGGATTTTCAATATGGAGCCAAGTTTAGGAACACAAGGACATGTCCTCAAACTGGATGAAAGAAAGTTCTACACTAATCTTAGAAAGACTTGGAACAAACTTTCAGAAGAGGTAGTGAGTCAGTCAACAGTCAGCCCCTGTTCACATTAGAGTGACAGGTCAAATCACATGACAAGTCACATCCTATTGCCAGCAATCACTCTGTTCAAATCAGTGCGACGCCGACTCATGCATATTGGATGTGGTGTAAAGCGCATCCAAATCGCATATATGTGAACCCAGCCTAAATCTCCCCTAATGTATTTAACATTACTGGGCATATTATTCTCCAGATTTGCATCCCTGCTCCATGTCCCTTTTCCACCATATTTATCATCAGTATAAAAAAATTATTTCAAAGCATGTCTATCATAAATTTAAAATAGCAGTTTCGTTGTTTTGGTGTCAAACTAGTTTAAAATGTTCTGCAACCAGCAAGAACAATAAAGCAATTTCAATACTAACCCCTATCAATCATTATACCAACATTTAATAAGTCATTAACTCATCATTATTAATTGATTATTAATAATTAATAATAATCAATTAATATGTATTTGTAGTTTTTACCCATTTAATATTACATCTAGACACATAGAGTGAGGACAGAAAAAAAAGACCAAGTGCTCCATCAAGTCTGCCCCACTTTTTTAATTTATATTTACAGCATATACATATTTTGTATTCTTTTAGTATAGATTTATGTTTGCCCCAAGCATTTTTGAGATGCATGTTTGAAAATCTATTATCAGTTATAGACCTCCCATGTTATATGGAGTCCTACTGAGTGTGTTTTTTATCAAAAACATTTTTTCCTGCAAATTGCTCAGATCTGTCATCTTAACATAGCGAAATTGTTCTACTTATATAGATATAATATCATATAGGTATTTATATTTTTTATGCTAAATATAATCCCCTTCAATTTGCTTCTACAAATTTCTTAAATAGAATGAATGCCTAGAAAATGTCCACTATTAAAGGAAAAAATGCTGAAAACCATCTGGAATAACAGGGACACCAATGTGCAGCAAATTTAAAACACTGATTTCAATTAAGAAATAAACAAACAGAAAAAAATGTAAATC
The DNA here is from genome assembly GCF_042186555.1 of Aquarana catesbeiana. Classification (NCBI taxonomy): domain Eukaryota; kingdom Metazoa; phylum Chordata; class Amphibia; order Anura; family Ranidae; genus Aquarana; species Aquarana catesbeiana. The sequence continues at coordinate 634,835,848 of NC_133328.1, forward strand.
TTATCTTTCAAAGTTATTGTTAGTTTAATAAATAAAAATAACTATTAAAATTCAATGTACTTGTAAATGTTAACTGGATAAAATTATTTTAAAAATTAGACATAAAATAAAACTATTTTGACAGCCAAAAGAAAGTCGTAAGAATATTTAGAATAATAAAACCATCAAATTCAAGTTTGGACACTTTGAGTGGTTCTAATGGATAAAAAGCAGTATTGAGCTATTTATGCCCGATGTACCTAACAAAAGCCATTCTGAGATTGGTAAATGTGTCTAAAATTTTATGCAAAGAGGAGGAGGAGGCGGAGCCTAGCAGAGCAGACATGCATTGTTAGAGCTCCACACCGCTGAGGAGAGAAGAGAAGGACAAAGCGGAGCCTGCAGGCTCAAAAGGTATCCATTTGAAACTTTTTGCCCCAGGGAACAAACTGTGAAAGTTTGGGCAGGAAATATGGTACTGGGAGGAAACCGTGGCAGAAATAAAAATCACCTCACAAAGAGCTCACAGGCACTCACTGCAGCTGAAGCAGCTCCAGCCACCTCACAAGATACAGCATCAGGGCGCTCTCACAGACAGAAAATGTCACAGCAAGACTCTCCATTTGAGTCAGATACAGAACAAATCCTCTCACAAACTTCTCCACAAGCCTCCTCAGTATCCCCAGTAATATTATTACAATTTGAAAAGATGCTTCATAAGGCTTTAAAACAAACCTCAGACCAAATAACAAAAAGCCTAACCAAAGAAATAAGAGAGCTGGGAAACCGCACCGCAGCCTTAGAAATAAAAATGGATGAAATTGAAATTACAACCCAAGAAAATATAACAGAATTGGAACAATTAAAAAAAGAGAATTTAATACTTCAAACTAAGCTCGAAGATTACGAAAATAGAGCCAGACGTTCAAACTTGCGCATAAGGGGAATACCTGAAACTGTGACAGACCTGCAATCTACTATTACTGCTCTATTACAAGAACTAAAGCCAGATATCCCTATTGAACGTTTAGAACTGGACAGAGTACACAGAGCCCTCACAGCCAAAAAGAAAGATGGACCCCCACGTGATATAATCACAAAATTTCATTATTACAGAACAAAAGAACAAATACTAATTGCTGCAAGAGAAAAAAAGGAACTTAATTTTCAAGGACACAATTATCAAATTTTTGCTGACCTATCCCAACTTACTATTACTAAAAGACGATCCATGAAACCCCAACTAATGGAACTGCAACGCCACAACATTATGTATCAATGGGGCTTCCCCTTTTCAGTCAGATTTAACTACCAAGGTACAATTTACAGAAGCAGATCAGTAGATGAACTACAACAAACCCTTTTAAAATTAAATCTGACAGAACCCACAAGCAGCAACACTCCCACACGCAGAAGAATGGCATCATCTTCACCTTCAGGCAGCACCCAGAAAATTTCAGAACAAAATGGGAATCATCATTCTCACAAAAGAGGCCGTTATGCCACATCATCCATGGACCAAGAAGATTCAATGGACTGACATCCTAATTCCTGATATCTCTTCATTTATTATACTAAGAGATGGTTCTCTATAAAAAACCTATATTTATAACTGAATGTAACTGCATGTAACTGAATGTAACTGTGCGGTATCATGTTACATTCCAGTTATATTTCTTATTACTTCTGATTCATATAGCCTTAGAATATATAAGTGCAATAAGGAAATTCTTGTTCAGTTATATATTATCAGGTAATAACAATAGATTTATTACTTTTTAGGACAAATATATTCAATAATCCAGAAGTAATGGAATCTTTTTCTTTCTTTTCTTAAAACAAATATATTATTACCTAACTAGTTCCTAGAATTATGTTTTTGTTTATTCTAATCTGAAGCAATACAACCTATATTTTATGAGTTAACATATCTAAACAGTTACATATGAATAAAATATGTAATTGTTTACTCTAAAAGGGTTAAAATCCCAAAATAATTCAAACTATCTTCATCAATACCAAAGTTATTAACAGTACCTTTCTAACTGAATTATTTAGCCTAGGGCAAGACTAACCATATACAACCACCCTGGAATAAATAATTTCAACAAAAACTATATTCTGCACTCCAATTAATGAAACATCATTTTGAAGTCTTTTGACATAGCACTTCTCTCCTGTAAGCGGAAGATCCGTGTACCCCCATTAGCCCTCCTCATTCTCCCAACCATATTATGTGGGAGTGTGACGAAGGCACTTATTCCCCTGAGAGAGATATTTATTCTCTTTCACGGGTAAATTGTGATTACTTGCAAAAAATAATTTATACAATGTATCATCTAATCTCATATGTTTTTTGTTTACTCTTTACTCCAGAATTCACTGGTTTCTTTTCTATCTATTCATCTCTTCAGTCCACACAGGTTGATCTGTGCAGTCAGCTCTGCATAACAAAAAGTAAGTCAAAACTATTTGATCTATTGCCATGGCACCACTGAATATACTTTCCCTGAATGTTCAGGGAATAAATGTCCCTCAAAAAAGGACCAAAGCCTTCCGTACTTTCCATAACAAGAAGGCTCACATAGTATGCCTCCAAGAAACACACTTCACCAAAGATTCTACTCCAAAATATATTTCTCCTTTTTATCAACAAATTTACACGGCTTCTGCCTGTACCAAGCAAAGGGGAACTCTAATTGCATTTCACCGATCCACACCATTCACCTTATCATCAGAAATTAAAGACCCAGAAGGTAGATACCTGATACTCATGGGTTATATAATGGATACAGCAATCACGGTGATTTCCTACTACGCTCCTAACAAACAACCTACACCATTCCTCTCACATATATTACAAGTGATTAATACACACAAAATAGGAACAGTGATAATGTGTGGGGATTCGAACCAGGTCCTCCTCCCATTTCTAGATAAATCACCTTTTACACCATCCAAAATAACCTCTAGATTACCTTTTTCTCAACTTCTTTCCAAATACAATCTGGTAGATTCATGGAGAGAAAGTAACCCAATGAAAAAGAAATTCACTTATTTCTCGCACCCTCATCAAACCTTCACCAGAATAGATCATATTTTTCTAACAATAGGAATGATACCAGAAATTATTGCATCAGATATAATTCCGATTCCGTGGTCTGACCATAATGCAGTATACACTACTATAGCCTCAGCCATACCAAAAGCGCATGACCCAACGTGGTACTTACCGGACATAATGCTCAAACACCCACTACATCAGATGGCCATTGAACAAGCTTTAAAGGAATACATATCAATTAATAATACAACAGACATTTCCCCAATAACACTGTGGGAAGCTCATAAGCCTGTCTTGCGTGGTACAATACAAAGACAAATGGCACTATTTAAACGGGAACGCAAAAATCTAGCAAAAAAAGTAGAACTCAATTTTAATGCAGCCTACATATCATTTCAAGATAATCCATCTCAGAGTACAAAATCTCATCTGGAAAAATCTAGATTGGAATACGATCTATTTCTCACTGAGTCAGTTGATAAATCCCTCAAACGCTCCAAACACAATTTCTACATGAATACAAACAAACCAGGTACATATTTGGCTCGGGCATTAAATTCAACTAACAAATCTTTCAAACCAATACGTTTGAAATTATCAAAAAATGTTTACACTTGTAATCCAGTTAAAATAGTCCATAAATTTCACTCACATCTCGCAACTTTATACAAGACAAACAATGAATTTAATCCTACAGAGGCTGAATCCTTCTTCTCAAAAATAACCTTACCTGAGTTATCTCAGAATCAAAAAAGCAGTTTGGATGAGCCTATAACTATAGATGAAGTTGCTAACGCCATAAAAGACCTAAAACTTAACAAAAGACCAGGCCCAGACGGCTACTCGGCTTTATACTATAAAACATTCTCAGAAATACTCTCTCCCATTCTCACTGAAACTTTTAACAAACTTCTAGATGGACATTCTTTTCGGCAAGAAACACTAATGGCAATTGTTTGTATGATCCCAAAACCCCTTTCTGATGATACTTCCTGTGTGAATTATCGGCCTATCTCTCTGTTAAACCTCGATATTAAATTATTAGCAAAAATAATAGCAAAACGCCTCAATAGCATTATAGGAAAATTAATACATAGAGATCAAGTAGGCTCCATGCCAAATAGACAGGCAGGCGATAATATACGCAGGGCAGTGTTATTGGCACATATTGCTAAAAAACGGAAAATCCCTTTATGTTTTCTATCTCTCGATATTAAGAGGGCATTTGACACAGTATCCTGGCAATATATGCAATATTCATTACAAAAATGGGGTTTTGGACCCCACTTTTTAACATGGATCAAAGCATTATATAATAAACCCAAAGCCTATATAAAATATGCTGGATACAAATCTGAAGCCTTTAATATCGAAAGAGGTACCCGACAGGGTTGCCCATTATCTCCCTTATTATTTGCCCTTATACTCGAACCCATGGCCCAATACATCAGAACAAACCAAACTATAACTGGCATTGAAGTAGGAGGTATTACACACAAATTATGTATATTTGCAGACGATATATTACTTTTTCTATCATCACCACAGGTCTCTGGTCCTAACTTAATACCAGCTCTTGATGGATTTGCAGCCCTATCCGGCCTTATGATTAATCCTAAGAAATGCCTAGTGCTTAATATTTCACTCACAAACATGGAATTGATCCCGGCTAGGGCTGCACTCCCATTCACATGGGCAGAAAAATCAATCCCATATCTTGGAATTCATTTAACAGCATCTCATTCTGACTTATTCTCAACCAATTATCCTCCTGTACTAAGACAGATCACAAATCTAATAAAACAATGGTCGCAACTTCCTTTATCCTGGATAGGGAAGATTAATGCAATCAAAATGACTATTCTACCCAAATTGCTTTATCTATTCAGAGTCCTCCCTATTCCAATTCCTTCCTATTTTTTGAGAATAGTACAAAAAAGAGCAACTTCGTTTATATGGGGCTCTTCTAAACCACGTATACCTATACACACACTACATCTTCCCAAAAATAAAGGAGGCCTGGGATACCCTAATTTTACTAACTACTACAGAGCAGCACATTTGGCCAGTCTGTCCAAATACCATGCAAAACAGGAAATCCCATTATGGGTATTTATAGAGGCTTCAGAAAATGACCCTCTATTAATATCAAATTTATTATGGCTTGATCCTAAAGACCGCTTTAAAATTCATAATCCCATAACTAAACACTTCTTATCTCTCTGGGATAAACTAAAAACCAAATATCAGTTACAATCTCCACACAATCCTCTCCTTTCTTTTATCAGAAATCCGGCCTTTTATTCGGCATGGATCTACCCAAATTCTTTTAAAGCTTGGACAACATCAGGCATTCAGACACTAAATGACTTCATAGCATCTAAATCATTCCTTTCATTCCCATCGCTTAGAGAAAAATATGATCTACCAAACTCTGAGATATTCAGATATCTCCAAATCAAAAATTTCTATACACCATTCCTAAAGGGGGATACACCATTATCCCAATTATCCATTTTTGAATCAATCTGTACAAAAGATCCATTTGCTAAAGGTACAATTTCATCACTTTATAATCAATTATATGGAGTAGTAAATCTTAATAGACCCTCTTACGTTCAGAGGTGGGAGGAGGACCTGGGACGAACTTTAGAAGACACGGACTGGTCTAACATATGGCTCACATCTAAGTCATCCTCACCCAACATCTTAGCACTGGAGACAAATTATAAAGTCCTAACTCGCTGGTACCTGGTACCCGCTAGAGTGGCAAAATATTCACCTAATACCTCAGCTCTTTGTTTTCGAGGATGCCCAGAAATAGGCACATATTTACACATATGGTGGACGTGCCCAGTAATCCAAACCTTCTGGAAGGAAGTCTTCGTGATTGCATCTAAAATATTTAAAAAAATAATACAACCAGATCCATATTTAACTTTACTTAATCTAAAACCGGAATGGTTAACACTCTCTCAATTCAAACTTATGATCCAACTAATAACGGCTGCAAAACAAACAGTGGCCAAGGCATGGAAATCTCCTACATTGGTACTAGCAGAAACAATTCACAGAATGAATAATACAATGTCCCATGCTAAGATGGTAGCCATCGATCAAAATCAAATTCCAAAATTTGAAAAACTTTGGCATCCTTGGATAAAACAACAGATCCTGTCAAACTTCAATGACTCTTTCATGTTGCCATGGTAACAGATTAAATGACTTACAGAGACACCCATTCTAAGGCTTCAAAGAGAACTTAAAAGAATAATAAACTGACGAGCGGGACAACCTTGTGGACCATACCTCTACCTTTCAACCCTTTTTCTCCTTTCTCTTTCCTTTTCTCCACCTTACGATTAAAGCTCATTATCAGAATTTATTTGACCTATATACACTCTACTTGTAAACAATATGTATAGTAGGTATAAATCATTTAAATACCTACAAAAGTAACTAAGGAAATGATATATATCTTTAATTTAGGTTTACGTGAACCCAATGTTTAATATTTGAAATTTCATGATATTTACCTATATAAACTCTACTGTAAAACAATGAGCTTACTTTATAGATCCTTGTAAACTTACTTTATGTATCTTTATAACATTGTATACTCAATAAACTTCTTTTGACAAGGAAAATTTTATGCAAAATGTAGGAAAATTTAAAGATAAAATAATTATATTTTTGAATTAGTAAAAAAAAATCTAAGTTATACATGTGATATAAAAATATATACAAACAAATCTATATCCACAGGTAAAAAAAAAAAATTGTATATACAAGAGATCATTTTAGTTTATGAACGTAATATTCACCTCATAAGCATACGATATACGCTCCATCAGCTTATAGTCAACACAACATATACATAACAATGCCCCCCAACATCTCAGCCCTGAAACTTCCAGGAAATGTATTCGAATGGATGGTGAGGGGCCCTCTGCAGTAAGGGAGGTGTCGCCTCTTATGGTTACAGGTGCATTTACATTATAAAGCCCAGGGTGGGGATCCCAGCACTATGTATCTCAGTACAGGTCTCCTGGTTATACTTATATAATGTAAGAGGTATTATTTATCTTGGTTTACGGTCATGTTCATTCACTTACAACTATACTTTTTATTATTGGCAGATCGAACATGAGATCAGCATCCTCTTCCCTTTCTTCAAGGGGGATTATCAGGGCTGGAGGGACTCTGTTCGACATAACCTCTCCTCCAATGATTGCTTCCAAAAGGTAAGGACTTGTTGCTCCTAGGATGTGATGGCGGTGATGGGCTCTTAAGGTTCTCTACATACTGCAGCCAAGTAAAAAAAAAAAAAAATAGGTGCAGATTCTGAGAAATGACTTTTCTGATCATTGTAAATAGGTCACAGGGTTTTGTTACCCTGACCTGTAATAGATTTGTGTGAATCTGCTGTGCTGGTTTACACCTCTAACGTCTTCTCCCTCTTTTGCAGATCCTGAAAGATCCGCTGAGGCCGAATGGTAAAGGCAACTACTGGATAGTGAATGTGAGCCGGATTCCCGCCGCAGCCATGAAGCTGCAGAACACGGCGGTCACCCGCCAGGAAGCCTACCCTCATGACCTGGCTCCTTATATCCTGGATGGACATCCCTACAGACCTTCCACTTTTCATAACCCTCATCCTCCAATAGAAAATACTGCGGTCAGAGCAGAAGCAGAGGCTCAGTCCTCAGGACCAACCCAGCCCCCTAGTGTACATCCCGCCTCAATTTTCCCAGAGATCTTATCGAACCTTCCAACATCATACACAACATGTGTGGCCCCTAATGTGGTGGCCCCTCCTAGCATACACCCTCTGCAGCTTTACCCCAACTTCGCACTCTCTCTACGTAATTACATGCCTTCCCCATACTCAAGCTCCACCTGTGCGGAGCGGAGGGATGTCTACCCTCCCAATGTGATACCTCAAATGTCTCCCCAGCCTAGACCCTCTGAAGCCAGGAATTCCCTGTCAGATTTCCCTCCCAATACAGCAATCTTTAATGTCCCCATATATCCCTCACCCGGGAGCTACATGTCACCTCAAAACATGTATGGGCAGCAGTTATCTCAAGGTGGGGCTTACGGGCAGCATTTATCTCAGGGTGGTGCTTACTGGCAGCATTTATCTCAGGGTGGTGCTTACGGGCAGCATTTAACTCAGGGTGGCACATATGGGGAACATTTATCTCAGGTCGGGGTGTACCCAGAGTACGGACCCAACGGTTACTGATTGGCCAGATGCTGAGACAAGGCTGGTTTTGGGCCGTTCACTTTTGTCCCAAGGACTAGCTGCACTTGAAGGCTTACCTGATGACATTGGCACCAGTGGTAATTTAGTCGACTAAAATAACACTATTTTAGTTGACTAAAACAGTTCAGATGGCTAAAATACAACTAAAACTGAAATGGCATTTTAGTCAAAAGACAAAGATTAAAAATTAACACTGGTTGGCACTCAACTCGGCATGTGGCCCAGCGGAGGTGGCACCAACCAAGACATACAGTTCAAAGGCATTGGAATTGGATCACATGTATATATGACAATCATTTTGTATCTTGTCTGATTATATTCACTTGGAATAAATTTGAATTTTTGTTTTACTGAAATTTGGCATCAATGTTGTAATTGTCTACATGGGTATCAAGATTAGAACTAGTAAAATAGTCTGAAAAATGTATATATCAACTGTATAGTATAGATCTTAAACGGTCAGTCCACCCATAAATGACATTTCAGTATTTGTCTAATGCTGGTGAATTAATTGCCCTGACAGGGTCTTCTATCTCCCGATTTTGCACACTTGCTGTCCCCATTATAAAGGGTTCCCAACTTCCCACCGTCCCGGCACCATTTTTAATTTATTTTATGTTATGGAGAATGTGACAGAAGGCATCAAAACACAAATGTTTTATATGTGAGATTTGCAATGAAATAACAATTTCCATCTTTATAAAGATTCCTGCGGGTGTATTGGTTGTATTCGGAATTCCTTGGCTCATGTCTAGTTATAATAGAAGCAGTGGCATCGCGATGGGGGGGCAAGGTGGGGTGCAGCCTGCACTGGGTGATACCTGCCAGAAAGGTGACACCGGGGCCGCCACTACACAGTGCACTATATTGTATGCACTTGCAGAGCTGCAGCGGTGCGGTGAGAGCGGGACATGTAGCCGTGTGAGGGAGGCTGCCTATAACACTCCCCAGTCAGTGAAGCTAACCCTCGGGGATCTTCAATATCTCCTTCAGCTGCAGTTGGAGGCCGGAGCTGAGGTGTGTGGCTGCCTCCTCTACTCCTCCCACACACTTATTCACTCTCGCGGCTGAAGGAGGAGAAGAGGCAAAGACACAGCAGCCCCAAGTGTCTTAATCTCTGCAGCTATGCTGTAATTTCCTGCAAACTGCCCTATACCTCCCCAACCTTCCCTATTCCTCCCAACCTGCCCTATACCTCCCAACCTGCCCTATACCACCACAACCTGCCCTATATCACTACAACCTGCCTTATACCACCCCAAACTGCCCTATACCACCCCAAACTGCCCTATACCACCCCAAACTGCCCTATACCTCCCCAAACTCCCCTATACCTCCCCAAACTGCCCTATATCACCCCAACCTGCCCTATACCACCCCCAACCCGCCCTATACCATCCCAACCTGTTCTATACCCCCCAAACTGCCATATACCACCCCAACCTGCCCTATACCACTCCAGCCTGCCTTATTTCACCCCAACATGCCCTATACCACCCAACCTGCCCTAGAATGAATCCAGAGATGGACAACAAAATGGTGAAAGTTCTGAGGGATGAAACATCAGGAGAGACTTCAGGAACTTACAGTCTGGAGGAAAGAAGGGAAAGGATGGATATGACAACCTTCAAACTCATAAAGGGGGTGAATAAGGTTCAGGAGGGCAGGATTTTCAATATGAAGCCAAGTTTAAGAACACGGGGACATGACCTCAAACTAGATGAAAGAAAGTTCTACACTAATCTTAGAAAGGCTTGGAACAGACTTTCAGAAGAGGTAGCGAGTCAGTCAACAGTCAGCCCCTGTTCATATTAGAGCGACTTGACAGGTCAAATCGCATGACAAGTTGCATCCTATTTCCAGCCATCACTCTGTTCAAACCAGTGCGATGCCGACTCATGCAAATTGGATGCGGTGTAAAGCGCATCCAATTCGCATATATGTGAACGTAGCCTAAATCTCCCCTAATGTGTTTAAAATTACTGGGTATATTATTTTCCAGCTTTGCATCCCTGCGCCATATCCTTTTTCCACCATATTTTCATCAGTATAAAAAAATAATTTCAAGGCATGTCTATCATAGATTTAGAATAGCAGTTTCGTTGTTGGGGTGTCAAACTAGTTAAACAAAAAGTTCTGCAAACAGCAAGAGCAATAAAGCAGCTTCAGTAATGACTCCCATCAATCATTATACCAACATTTAATAAGTCATTAACTCATTATTAATTAATAATAATAATCAATTAATATATATTCTTAGTTTTTACCCATTTAATATTACATCTAGACACACAGACACATAGAAGAGTGAGGACAGAAAAAAAAGGCCAAGTGCTCCATCAAGTCTGCCCCACTTTTTTCATTTATATCTACAGTATATCTATATTTTTATTTTTTTTTAGTATAGATTTATGTTTGTCCCAAGCATTTTTGAGATGCATGTTTGAAAATCTATTATCAGTTATAGACCTCCCATGTTATATGGAGTCCTACTGAGCGTGTTTTTTATCAGAAACATTTTTTCTTGCAAAATGCTGTCTTCTTATCTGTCATCTTAACATAACGGAATTGTTCTACTTATAGATATAATATGACATAATATCATATAGGTATTTATATTTTTTATATTAAATTCTGAGCATAAGACACTCCTGATCCCTGCATTCTGAGAGCAACACCCTCCTTAACCCTACATTCTGAGCATAACGCACTCCTTAACCCTGCTTACTATCTTTATTTTTGTTTGGTGGGGTGCTTCAGAATTCCCTGCCTATAGGCTCCTGAGATGTAAATCCAGCCCTGCCTGCAAATCGCATCAGACTGCAAAAAAAAGTAGTGCATGCGCTGGCACCACATTCTGGTGTGAACCGGCCCCAACAACAGGACACTGTGCCTGGTGATCTTTGACTTCATCAGTGTTGTTCAAGTAGATCTCCATCTGTCTAAGGTTTCCTATCCCTGCCTTAGAGCCTTTTCAATCCCTTTTGCTCCCTCAGAGTCCCCCAAGATCCCTTTAGTTCCCGGCACCAACTCATTCCCAACTGGGAAATATGTTTCCTCAGTCCCTTTCATTCCATCAAAAGTTAAACTCCTGGGGTCTTTTTACACCTCTGATATCTCACCAGCAAGACAACAGCCTTATGAAAAAAAATGTAAACAATTATTTTTAAAAAATGTTTTAAAAAATAGGTCAAAAATCAAACTAAGGGCTTTTTCACACGCTTGCTCAGTGGGGATCGCTCCGCCGGTCCCCGCTGAGCAGGAAGATGACCGGTCTGTCTCTACACACTGTGCAGCGACGGACCTGTCAGAGCGCCGCTCTCCCCTATGGGGTATCAGATGATGACGGACCGTAGTGTCCACCGTCACCCGATCCGTTCCGAAAATGGATGGAAAAGTAGGGTTTTCTTCCGTTACACTTTTCGGATCGGAGCGGGTCGTAAGTTAGCGGACATGTCACCGCTGACATCCGACGCTCCATAGGGATACATGTATGTCCGTTTTTCATCCGAAAATGGAAGGATGAAAAACGGACATACGGATCGTCAGTGTGAAAGAGCCCTAAAAGTTCTAATCAGCCTAAAAAGCCACGCCCAATATGTAGCATAATTTAGCCACGCCCACTGTTTGCCACGGCACATGTAGCACGCCGCAGGTCACCATCTTCATTGTTGGGGCCCCAATGCATTACTTTGTCCAGGGGCCCATGATGCTATTAAGATGGCACTGGGTATTAGTGGCTCCTGTGGTGACAACGCTGGATTTAAGGATCTAAGCTGGATCTAATGATCTAAGCTAGATCCCTTCTTCCAGATATAGGCACCCCATAGGAAACTTGTTCTGAATTGATGGGCAATGAGGACAAGTGTGAGAAGTAGTCCAAGTGGTTACAGTGGCTGGGTGGAGAAAATCATGGGAGTAAGTGTATATACTCTAAGGCTGGGTTCACATATATGCCAATTGGATGCATTTTTAACCGTATCCAATTCACATAACATGTGAGTGTGACCGGCTTTCAATGGAGCCGGTACACACATGTCCGGTGGTGGCTTCAGTGCGGTTTTGAAAAGGGACTTGTGCGTTTTTGGGTCCGGTTCAGGTGCAAATTCAGGGAAAAATTTGCACCTGTATCACACCTGAACTGGTGAACCGAAATGCACAGGACATCGGACTGCAATCCACAGCCACACATACACTATATAAGCAAAAGTATTGGGACGCCTGCCTTTATACACACACATGAACTTTAATGGCATCCCAGTCTTAGTCCATAGGGTTCAATACCGTGTTTCCCCGAAAAAAAGCCCGGGTCTTATATTAATTTTGGCAACAAAAGACACAGTAGGGCTTATTTTCGGGGTAGGTCTTATCATGTAATGTGCTGTCTTCTCTCCCCCTCTCTCTCTCCCTGCCTGACAGGAATCCCCAGTGTGAACCAAGTTAAAATGCTTGTAAATCCTATATTCCACTCTATTAAAGTAGTATATAATGTACAATGTGTGTGTTTCTGTAATATAATTGTGCCAAATACCTTCATTATAGCGTTGATCTGCTCTTCTGTGACCCACCGGAGCTCTTTTCCCTGCAATTATATTACAGAAGCTCAAACATCGTACATTATATACTACTGTAATAGAGTAGATTATAGGATTTCACAAGCATTTTAAACTAGGGCTTATTTTCTGGGTAGGGCTTATATTGCAGCCCTCCTGGAAAATAAAGCTAGGTCTTATTTTCAGGGTAGGTCTTATTTTCGGGGAAACACGGTATTGAGTTGGCCCACCCTTTGCAGCTATAACAGCTTCAACTCTTCTGGGAAGGCCGTCCACAAGGTTTAGGAGTGTGTCTATGGGAATGTTTGACCATTCTTCCAAAAGCGCATTTGTGAGGTCAGGTATTGATGTTGGATGAGAAGACCTGGCTCACAGTCTCTGCTCTAATTCATCCCAAAGATGTTCTAAAGGGTTGAGGTCAGGACTCTGTGCAGGCCAGTCAAGTTCCTCAGTCCCAAACTCACTCATCCATGTCTTTATGGACCTTGCTTTGTGCACTGGTGTGCAGTCATGTTGGAACAGGAAGGGGTCATCCTCAAACTGTTCTCACAAATTTGACAGCATGAAATTGTCCAAAATGTCTGTCACTGGAACTAAGGGGACAAACCCAACCCCTGAAAAACAACCCCCACACCATAATCCCCCCTCCACCAAATGATTTGGACCAGTGCACAAAGCAAGGTCCATAAAGACAGGGATGAGCGAGTTTGGGGTGGAGGAACATGACTGGCCTGCACAGAGTCCTGACCTCAACCCGATGGAATACCTTTGGGATGAATAATGCTGAGTACACGCGATCGCACATTCCGACAACAAAATCCATTTTTTTTCCGACGGATGTTGGCTCAAACTTGTCTTGCATACACAAGGTCACACAAATGTTGTCGGAAATTTTGAACGTCAAGAACGCGGTGACGTACAACACGTACGACAAGCCGAGAAAAATGAAGTTCAATAGCCAGTGCGGCTCTTCTGCTTGGTTCCAAACATGCGTGGAACTTTGTGCGTCGGAATTGTGTACACATGATCAAAATTTCTGACAACGGATTTTGTGGTCGGAAAATTTGAGATCCAGATCTCAAATTTTGTGTGTTGGAAATTGTCCGATGGAGCCTACACACGGTCGGAATTTCAGACAACAATCTCCCATCGAACATTTTTCGTCTGAAAATCTGACCATGTGTACATGGCCTTAGAGTGGAGACTGCGAGCCAGGCCTTCTCATCCAACATCAGTGCCTGACCTTCACTGCTGAATTTGCACCTGAACCAGACCCAGAAATGCACAGGACCCTTTTTGAAACACCACCTCGTCAGCCCCAGAAATGTGTGTACCGGCTCCATCGAGAGCGAATTGGACGCGGTTTAAAACACATTCACTTTGCATATATGTAAACACAGCCTAGAACTTATGTTTATTATATATAATACATTTTTGGGGCCGTGGATATTGTCTCTTGTACTGAAAAGTTCGGAGACCCCTGTATATGATTGGGAGATTGATAGCTTATTAGTGATTTAATTTCATTCGGATGATTAGCGGTGAGCTCCACTAATGTTCTTCTCTATATTGTATTTGTTTAATAACATCTATTATTATTAAGTGTTCTTGCATAGCAAGACCACTTACTGTTATCTCACATATATATTATTCTTATTATTATAGCCAAATTTACCACCCTAACTCCTCCCACAGTTTTTACACTACATAGACAAGTAATATACCGAAACGTGCGGATTGTTCCCGAATGGTGTGCTATTACTTTGTGGAACGTTTCGCCGAACGGTTCACGAAATATCGTCGTTTTTGCGGCGAAATTGGTCCCATAGGAATGAATGGGGAAACTAGAGTGGGAGATGACAAAAGCTGGAAAATCAGAACATGATTTCTAAACTGCCGCCACTCCCTCATTTTCAAGCCCACCTACACAAATCTTATATCAAAACGTTCAGCTATCCCTGCTGCCACTAAACATGTCCACGGCTAAGCCATAGTCCTGATAGTTTTCACAATATGACCATTTGTTTGCAACTCACGCCGTCCATTGACATTCATTGAAACTACACTCTAGCCCCCTCCAAATTTGAAGGGCAATTTCTAAACTGCGACCGTGCCTTCATTTTTAATATTTCAGAGACATACTATACATCAAAATCTAGGTCTGGGTCTTGTGATTCTCACAATATAAAGATCTTCACTGTAGGATGTATAGTTTTTAAAATACGGCCATTTGTTAAGAGGTCATTTCAGGAAATTTTAGCCATTAATCAGCGTGTACTGTTAGTGTTTGTTTTGTTGCCATGGTTACCAAAGCTTCTGTTATACACAGGGAGGAAGGTGGCTGGAGCATCTCAGCTGATTACAGAGCCCGGGGGAGGGGACAGACACACCATGTACTGATTTATAATAGAGGAATATGATGGGGCAGTTTTGATGGGGTAATTCTGATGGGGCAGTTTTGATGAAGTAGTATTTGGGAAGCATAAACAGGGCATGAGCGTTGCTAGGAAACAGTGGTTGTAAACACAAGATGCTGAGACACCCCAAATGCATGTGACTTCATCTGCTAGACTTGATAATGCTTGTAGACTCCTCCCACAGTTTTCACACTACAGAGACAAATAATATACCGAAACGAGCGGATTGTTCCCGATTGGTGTGTTATTACTTTGTGGAATGTTTTGCCGAATGGTCCACGAAATGACGTTTTTGCGGCGAAATTGGTCCCATAGGAATGAATGGCGAAATGTTCAAAACTAGAGTGGGAAGTGACAAAAGCTGACAACCCCATGATCAGCCAAAACATTATGACCACCCCATGATCAGCCAAACCATTATGACCGCCCCATGTAAAAAAAAAAATATTTTTGAAAAAAAAAAATAATTTTTGAAAAAAGTAAAAAAATAATTTTTGAAAAAAAAAATCATTTTTGAAAAAAAAAAAATATTTTTGAAAAAAAAAAAATTATTTTTGAAAAAAAAAATATTTTTGAAAAAAAAATTACTTTTTAAAAAAAAAATATTTTTGAAAAAAAAATATATTTGAAAAAAAAAATATTTTTGAAAAAAAAAAATTATTTTTGAAAAAAAAATTACTTTAAAAAAAATAATAATTTCGAAAAAAAAATTATTTTTCAAATAAAAAAATTCATTTTTGAAAAAAAAAATTACCTTTGAAAAAAAAAATTACTTTTTAAAAAAAAAATCATTTTTGAAGAAAAAAAAATCATTTTTGATTAAAAAAAATTCATTTTTGAAAAAAAAAATTACTTTTGAAAAAAATGTTCAGCTCTTTCAGCGAATGATGGAACTTTTTTACTACTATTTATACTTTTTAAAATATTAAGCTTTTTAACACTTTTCACAGTTACTCAAGCCACTCCACCCCACCCAGTTACTCCGCCCACTCCAGTTGTAGAGGCAAGAACACTTTCACAATTTCCCCAGAAATTGTACCTTTTCTAGTTATTATTATTATTATTAAGTGTTCTTGCATAGCAAGATCACTTACTGTTATCTCACATATATATTATTCTTATTATAGCCAAATTTACCACCCTAACTCCTCCCACAGTTTTTACACTACATAGACAAGTAATATACCGAAACGTGCGGATTGTTCCCGAATGGTGTGCTATTACTTTGTGGAACGTTTCGCGGAATGGTTCACGAAATATCGTCGTTTTTGCGGCGAAATTGGTCCCATAGGAATGAATGGGGAAACTAGAGTGGGAGATGACAAAAGCTGGAAAATCAGAACATGATTTCTAAACTGCCGCCACTCCCTCATTTTCAAGCCCACCTACACAAATCTTATATCAAAACGTTCAGCTATCCCTGCTGCCACTAAACATGTCCACGGCTAAGCCATAGTCCTGATAGTTTTCACAATATGACCATTTGTTTGCAACTCACGCCGTCCATTGACATTCATTGAAACTACACTCTAGCCCCCTCCAAATTTGAAGGGCAATTTCTAAACTGCGACCGTGCCTTCAATTTTAATATTTCAGAGACATACTATACATCAAAATCTAGGTCTGGGTCTTGTGATTCTCACAATATAAAGATCTTCGCTGTAGGATGTATAGTTTTTAAAATACGGCCATTTGTTTAGAGGTCATTTCAGGAAATTTTAGCCATTAATCAGAGTGTACTGTTAGTGTTTGTTTTGTTGCCATGGTTACCAAAGCTTCTGTTATACACAGGGGGGAAGGTGGCTGGAGCATCTCAGCTGATTACAGAGCCCGGGGGAGGGGACAGACACACCATGTACTGATTTATAATAGAGGAATATGATGGGGCAGTTTTGATGGGGTCATTCTGATGGGGCAGTTTTGATGAAGCAGTATTTGGGAAGCATAAACAGGGCATGAGCGTTGCTAGGAAACAGTGGTTGTAAACACAAGATGCTGAGACACTCCAAATGCATGTGACTTCATCTGCTAGACTTGATAATGCTTGTAGACTCCTCCCACAGTTTTCACACTACAGAGACAAATAATATACCGAAACGAGCGGATTGTTCCCAATTGGTGTGTTATTACTTTGTGGAATGTTTTGCCGAATGGTCCACGAAATGACGTTTTTGCGGCGAAATTGGTCCCATAGGAATGAATGGCGAAATGTTCAAAACTAGAGTGGGAAGTGACAAAAGCTGACAACCCCATGATCAGCCAAAACATTATGACCACCCCATGATCAGCCAAACATTATGACCGCCCCATGAAAAAAAAAATATTTTTGAAAAAAAAAAGTAATTTTTGAAAAAAGTAAAAAAATAATTTTTGAAAAAAAAAAATCATTTTTGAAAAAAAAAAAAATATTTTTGAAAAAAAAAATATTTTTGAAAAAAAAAATATTTTTGAAAAAAAAAAATTATTTTTGAAAAAAAAAAATATTTTTGAAAAAAAAATTACTTTTAAAAAAAAATTATTTTTGAAAAAAAAATATATTTGAAAAAAAAAATATTTTTGAAATAAAAAAATTATTTTTGAAAAAAAAAATTACCTTTGAAAAAAAAAATTACTTTTGAAAAAAAAAATCATTTTTGAAGAAAAAAAAATCATTTTTGATTAAAAAAAATTCATTTTTGAAAAAAAAAATTACTTTTGAAAAAAATGTTCAGCTCTTTCAGCGAATGATGGAACTTTTTTACTACTATTTATACTTTTTAAAATATTAAGCTTTTTAACACTTTTCACAGTTACTCAAGCCACTCCACCCCACCCAGTTACTCCGCCCACTCCAGTTGTAGAGGCAAGAACACTTTCACAATTTCCCCAGAAATTGTACCTTTTCTAGTTATTATTATTATTATTATTATACAGGATTTATATAGCGCCAACAGTTAGTGCAGCGTTTACAACATGAGGGCAGCTATTGAGTTTTCTTCACACATAGAATATATTGCTGACAATTTATAGGTTATAACAAGAGAAATGCACATTTTTCTTATATATGAGATTTGTAACGAAATCACAACTTCCATCTTTAGAAAGATTCCTGCGGGTGTATTCCTTGTAGTGGGAATTCCTGGGCTTGTGTCTCCTGACAATGGGAGGTTGTGATGTTTGGAAGGGTGTAATGTACACTGAGATCGCTCACCATTGTTGGGGCTGTTGAGAAGTAGATGAAGGTTGGAGTCACACGGGGGAAGAAGGGTTGATGGGACATATCAGGAGTAGGGATGAGCCGAACACCCCCCCCCTGGTTCGGTTTACACCAGAACCTGCGAACGGACCGAAAATTTGCACGAACGTTAGAACCCCATTGACGTCTAAGGGACTCGAACGTTCAAAATCAAAAGTGCTCATTTTAAAGGCTAATTTGCATGGTATTGTCCTAAAAAGGGTTTGGGGACCCGGGTCCAGGGGACATGTATCAATGCAAAAAAAAGTTTTAAAAACAGCCATTTTTTCAGAAGCAGTGATTTTAATGCTTAAATTGATAAAAAAGTGAAATATTCCTTTAAATATCGTACTTGGGGGTGTCTATAGTATGCCTGTAAAGTGGTGCGTGTTTCCCGTGTTTAGAACAGTCCCTGCACAAAATGTCATTTTTAAAGTAATAAAAGTCATTTAAAACTGCTTACGACTTTAATGTGATGTCCGGTCCCAGTAATATGGATGAAAATCAGTGAGACAAACGGCATGGGTACCCCCCTCCCCAGTCCATTACCAGGCCCTTTGGGTCTTGTATGGATATTAAGGGGAAACCCGCAGCCAAATTAAAAAAAGGAAAAGCATGGGGCCCCAGGCCCTCTGAACAGCACTATACAGGCGGTGCAAACAAGACAAGGACTCTAGGTTTGTTGTTAAGTAGAATATGTTTGTAATTTTGAAATGGTATATATTTAAAGTGTAGCTCCAGCCAAAAAATCTATTTTTAAGCTTTTTGGAAAACATAGGGAAGGGTTATCACCCCTGTGACATTTGTTTTGCTGTCTGTGCTCCTCTTCAGAAGTTTTTATCTCACTTTCTGTCCCAATGACAAATGTTTTTTGACAATTTGGGGTTTTTAGTGAAACAAGGATTGGTGATAAAGCATCAGTGGAGAGGAGACACGTTTTTCCCCATATTAACTCTTACAGGAGAGAATTTCCCTTCCTAGGGGTAGATTTCATCTCACTTCCTGTTGTCTCCTTCCATTTGCAAGTAGGAGTCGTTTGTAAGTTGGATGTTTGAAAGTAGGGGCCTGCCCTATATACTCTGCAGAAATTGGGGTCTTAGGTGTTGGTGTTGCCACAACACTGTAAGTCCTCACAGTTACTCTTGGTGGGAGGTGGAACGGGCCCTGCTGTGAAATATTAGATCAAGAATTGTAATTACATGCCATTGTTGAACAGGGGCAGAAAAATTGGGCCTTAGGCACTGGTGCCACAACACTTCAACCCCTCACAAATACTCTAGTTGGAGCGCAGGAATGAGCCCTCCTGCAAAATATTGCATCAAAAATTGTAATTACACGCCCCTGTTAAACAGGGGCTGAAAAATTGGGCCTTAGCCACTGGTGGCGGTGCCCAGAACCAAAAATATTCTTACAAGCTATCAGCATGATCATAGAGGAGGAAGAGGATAGTCACTCAGCATAACAGGATAGTCACTCAGCATTTGCATAGGCAGTATTGAAGGGATCTGACATTTCACAAAAAATTATTCGGTTACATCAGCATCAGGTGCTTGGTAGCTGGTGGTGATCCAAGACTGATTCATTTTTATTAAGGTCAGTCGATCGACCAAGTAGGTGGACAGGCGCACCCTGTGATCAATTACAAAACTTCCAGCAACACTGAATGTGCGTTCCGAAAGAACGCTGGATGCAGGACAGGCCAGTAGCTCAATTGCATACTGTGCAAACTCTGGCCAGTGATTCATCCTCAAGACCCAGTAACCCAGAGGATTTTTGGTGGGAAAGGTGTCCAAGTCAGATCTTGCCCCTAGGTATTCCTGCACCATGTAAAACAGACGCTGGCAATGGTTGCTGGAACCGATCATACCTTGGGGCTGCGGACTAAAAAATTGTCTGAACGCATCGGTGAGACGGCCACCTTCTCCACCGCTCCTTCTTTGACTGACCGAAGCCTCTGCAACACGTTGTCCAGGAGCAGGAGTTTGTAACCTCCCAGTCTCTGGGAACGCGTTGCACAGACCTTTCTGCAAGGCATCCCGAAAAGGTTTCATCCTCTAATCCCTCTGCAAAGGCAAGCTAAGGTCCGCAACCTTACCCTTGTAACGTGGATCAAGGAGGGTTGCCAGCCAGTACTGATCCCTCTCCTTGATACCACAAATACGAGGATCCTTCCACAGGCTTTGCATTATCAGGGAGGCCATGCATTGTAAGTTTGCTGAGGCATTCAGTCTGGAGTTCTCTGGGTCACCAAGGATGACATGATCCGCAGCCACCTCTTCCCAGCCACGTACAAGTCCATGGGTTTCCCTTATGATCCCTTAAAGACTGCTGCTGATGCTGAGTGCCAGGCTCCACCTCCATGCTGACACAATCCTCCTCCTCCTCGTCCTCTTCCTGTGTTATTGGCGGGCACGCAGGAACACTGTCTGGATAAAGGGGGTCTTGAGAGCTAAGGAAGTCCTCCTCTTCCTGCCTCTATTCTGCCTCAAGTGCCCTGTCAATTTTTCCATGCAGCGTCTGCTCCAACAGGTGGACAAGGGGGACAGTGTCACTGATGCATGCACTGTCACTGCTCACCATCCTCGTGGCCTCCTCAAATGGTGACAGAACAGTGCATGCATCCCTGATCATGGCCCACTGGCGTGGGGAAAAAAAAACAAGCTCCCCTGACCCTGTCCTGGTGCCATAGTCGCACAGGTACTCATTGATGGCCCTCTGCTGCATGTGCAACCGCTGCAGCATGGCCAACATTGAGTTCCACCTGGTGGGTATGTCACAGATTAGGCGGTTCTTGGGCAGGTTAAATTCCTTTTGGAGGTCAGCCAGCTGAGCACTGGCATTATATGACCGGCGGAAATTATTATTATTATTATACGAGATTTATATAGCGCCAACAGTTTACTCAGCGCTTTACAATGTATAAGGGGGACAACACAATTACAGTACAGTTCAATACAAAAGGTACAGGAGGGCCCTGCTCATAGAGCTTACATTCTAAAGGGAGGGGGTGGTGGTACAAAAGGTAATAGCTGCAAAGAATGATTTGATGGGGGTGGAAATGCACACAGACTTTTCTGGCCTGCTTCAGGACATCCTGTAAGCCAGGGTACCTGCACAAGAACCACTGCACCAAGTTAAGGACGTGAGCCAAACAGGGCACATGGGTCAGTTGTCCCTGTCGGAGGGTGGAGAGGAGGTTGGTTCCATTGTTGCAAACCACCATACCTGCCTTAAGCCGGCGTGGCATCAACCACCTCTGAACCTGCCCCTGCAGAGCTGACAGAATCTCTGCCCCAGTGGGGCTCCTGTCCCCCAAGCACACCAGCTCAAGCACCGCATGGCATCTTTTGGACTGCGTGCTTGCATAGCCCCCTGAATGCCTACGGGGCACTGCTGGTTCCGAAGTCAAATCAGCACAGGAAGAGGCCATGGAGGAAGAAGAAGAGGAGGGGGTGGAGGAGAGAGGTGTGGCAGAATCACCACTAGTAGTATTTTGGAGGCACGGTGGCAGTGGAGGAGAGAGGTGTGGCAGAATCACCACTAGTAGTATTTTGGAGGCGCGGTGGCAGAACAACCTCCAACACTACTGCACCCTGTCCTGCATCCTTCCCAGGTGCCAGAAGAGTCACCCAGTGCACGGTGAAAGATAGGCAACGTCCCTGTTCATGGCTGCTGGACCATGAGTCAGCGGTAATATGCACCTTACCGCTGACTGCCCTGTCCAGCGAGGCCAAGACATTGCCTTCCACATGCTGGTAGAGAGCCGGAATCGCCTTCCGTGAGAAAAAGTGGCATTTAGGAACCTGCCACTGAGGAACCGCACATTCCACAAACTCATGGAAGGGGGCAGAGTCTACCAACTGAAAAGGCCAGCAGTTGAAGTGCTAGCAATTTAGCCAAGCTAGCATTCAACCGCTGGGCATGTAGATGGCTGGGAGCGAACTTCTTTCAGTGGTGCAGCAGCTGGGGCAGGGAAATTTGCCTTGTTTGAGCTGGTGTGCTTGGGGGACAGGAGCCACACTGGGGCAGAGGTTCTGTCAGCTCTGCAGGGGCAGGTTCAGAGATGGTTGATGCCACACCAACTTAAGGCAGGAATGGTGGATTACGACAATGGCACCAACCTCTTCTCCGCCCTCCGACAGGGACAACTGACCCATGTGCCCTGTTTGGCTCACGTCCTTAACTTGGTGGTGCAGCAGTTCTTGGGCAGGTACCCTGGCTTACAGGATATCATGAGGAAGGCCAGGAAAGTCTGTGTGCATTTCTGCCAGTCATATAATGACAGTGCTCGGCTGGCAGACCTCCAAAAGTAATTTAACCTTCCCAAGAACCGCCTAATCTGTGACATGCCCACCAGGTGGAACTCAATGTTGGCTATGCTGCAGCAGCTGCACACGCAGCAGAGGGCCATCAATGAGCACCTGTGTGACTATGGCACCAGGACAGGGTCAGGGGAGCATTTTTTTTTCCCCACGCCAGTGGGCCATGATCAGGGATGCATGCACTGTCCTGTCTCCATTTGAGGAGGCCACGGGGATGGTGAGCAGTGACAGTGCATGCATCAGTGACACTGTCCCCCTTGTCCACCTGTTGGAGCACACGCTGCATGGAATAGTGGACAAGGAACTTGAGGCAGAACAGAGGCAGGAAGAGGAGTACTTCCTTAGCTCTCAAGGCCCCCTTTATCCAGACAGTGTTCCTGCGTGCCTGCCGATCACACAGGAAGAGGAGGAGGAGGATTGTGTTAGTATGGAGGTAGAGCCTGGCAATCAGCATCAGCAGCAGTCTTTAAGGGATCATTTAGAGTCCCAAGAAACACATGGACTTATACGTGGCTGGGAAGAGGTGGCTGCGGACCATGTCATCCTTAGTGACCCAGAGGACTCCGGACCGAATGCCTCAGCAAACCTACGCTGCATGGCCTCCCTGATCCTGCAAAGCCTGCGGAAGGATCCTCGTATTCGTGGTATCAAGGAGAAGGACCAATACTGGCTGGCAACCCTCCTTGATCCACGTTACAAGGGTAAGGTTGCGGACCTTATCTTGCCGTCGCAGAGGGAGCAGAGGATGAAACATCTTCGGGAGGCCTTGCAGAAAGGTTTGTGCAACGCCTTCCCAGGGACTGGGAGGTTACAAACTCCTGTTTCTGGACAACGTGTTGCTGAGGCTTCGGTCAGTCAATGAAGGAGCGGTGGAGAAGGTGGTCGTCTGACCGATGCGTTCAGACAATTTTTTAGTCCACAGCCCCAAGGTATGATCAGTTCCAGCAACCATTGCCAGCGTCTGTTTTACATGGTGCAGGAATACCTAGGGGCAAGATCTGACTTGGACACCTTTACCACCGAAAATCCTCTGGGTTACTGGGTCTTGAGGATGGATCACTGGCCAGAGCTTGCACAGTATGCAATTGAGCTACTGGCCTGTCCTGCATCCAGCGTTCTTTTGGAACGCACATTCAGTGCTGCTGGAGGCTTTGTAACCAATCACAGGGTGCGTCTGTCCACCGACTTGGTCGATCGACTGACCTTCATAAAAATGAATCAGTCTTGGATCACCACCAGCTACCAAGCACCTGATGCTGATGTAACCGAATCATTTTTTTTTTAAATCTCAGATCCCTTCAAAGACTGCCTTTGCTGATGCTGAGTTACTATCCTGAATAATTATCCTCTTCCTCCTCAATGATCACGCTGATAGCTTGTAAGAACATTTTTGGTTCTGGGCGCCGTCACCAGTGCCTAAGGCCCAATTTTTCAGCCCCTGTTTAACAGGGGTGTGTAATTACAATTTTTGATGCAATACTTTGCAGCAGGGATCGCTCCTGCGTTCCAACTAGAGTATCTGTGAGGGGTTGCAGTGTTGTGGCACCAGCACCAGTGCCTAAGGCCTAATTTTTCAGCCCCTGTTTAACAGGGGCGTGTAATTACAATTTTTGATCTAATATTTCACGGCAGGGCCCATTTCTGTGCCCACCAAGAGCGAGTGAGGACTTTGTTGTGGCACCACCACCAAAGGCCCAATTTTTCAGCCCCTGGTCAACAGGGGCATGTAATTACAATTATTGATCTAATATTTCACAGCAGGGCCCTGTGAGGGCTTATGCCGCGTACATACGGTCAGACTTTTCGTATACAAAAGTCCGACAGCCTGTCCGACAGACTTTCGATGGACTTTTGTCGGACTTTTGGCGGACTTGCGGCAGACTTTCTTACGAACGGACTTGCCTACATTCGATCACACAAAAGTCCGACGGATTTGTACGTGATGACGTACAAGGGACTAAAATAAGTAAGTTGATAGCCAGTAGCCAATAGCTGCCCTAGCGTGGGTTTTTGTCCGTCGGACTAGCACACAGACGAGCGGATTTCTGGGCCCGGCGTAGTTACGACGTAAAGATTTGAAGCATGTTTCAAATCTAAAGTCCGTCAGATTTGAGGCTGGAAAAGTCCGCTGAAAGTCCGCTGAAAGTCCGGGGAAGCCCACACACGATCGGATTGTCAACCAGCTTTAGTCCGTCGGTGTCCGTCGGACTTTTGTAGACAAAAAGTCCGACCGTGTGTACGCGGCAATACAGTGTTGTGGCCACAACAACAACTAAGGCCCAAATTTCTGCTGAGTATATAGGGCAGGCCCCTACTTTCAAACATCCAACTTACAAATGACTCCTACTTGCAAATGGAAGGAGACAACAGGAAGTGAGATGAAATCTACCCCTAGGAAGGGAAATTCTCTCCTGTAAGAGTTAATATGGGAAAAACATTTCTCCTTTCCACTGATGCTTTATCACCAATCCTTGTTTCACAAAAAAACCCAAATTTTCGAAAAACATTTGTCATTGGGACAGAAAGTGAGGTTCAATCTTCTGAAGAGGAGCACAGACAGCAAAACAAAATGTCACAGGGGTGATAACCCTTCCCTATGTTTTCTAAAAAGCTTAAAAAAGATTTTTTGGCTGGAGCTAAAATGTTAAAAATGTACCAGTTCAAAATTACAAACAGATTCTACTTAACAACAAACCTACAGTCCCTGTCTTGTTTGCACCGCCTGTATACTGCTGTTCAGAGTATATAGGGCCTGGTGGCCCCACACCTTTCCTTTTTTTAATTTGGGTGCAGGGTTCCCCTTAATATCCATACAAGACCCAAAGGGCCTGGTAATGGACTGGGGGGTACCCATGCTGTTTGTTTCACTGATTTTCATCCATATTGCCAGGACCCGACATTACATTAAACCCGCAAGCAGTTTTAAATTACTTTTTTTCCTTTAAAAATGACATTTTGTGCAGGGACTGTTCTAAGCACGGGAAACACGCGCCACTTTACAGGCATACTATAGACACCCCCCAGGTACGATATTTAAAGGAATATTTCACTTTTTTTTTTTTACTTTAAGCATCATTAAAATCACTGCTCATGAAAAAACAGACATTTTTAAAAGTTATTTTTGCATTGATACATGTCCCCTGGGGCAGGACCCGGGTCCCCAAACCCTTTTTAGGACAATACCATGAAAATTAGCCTTTAAAATTAGCACTTTTGATTTTGAACGTTCGAATCCCATAGACGTCGATGGGGTTCTAACGTTCATGCAAATTTTCGGTCTGTTCGCAGGTTCTGGTGTGAACCGAACTGGGGGGGGTGTTCGGCTCATCCCTATTCCTGGCAGATACCTGTAGCAATCCGGTAGGGAGGAGGGAAAACAGTCTGGTGCTGACAAGGGTGTCAGTGAGGGGGGAGGGGTGGACATACGGACGGATGGCCGAGCCGTGCCTTCACAGTGTTCACACTGCCTCTGTGTTATGGAGGGAGACACGACCGTGTATGCAGATTGATATTGATATTCTCTAGAGTCTCTGCTATTTTTTTTTTCCTTTTTTTTTTTGTGCAGAGGCAGAGGGGAGGAGTCGGATGTGGGCGCTTGGCTGATCTCAGAGACCGCGTCGGGATAGAGTCTCTGCTAAAAATATATACAGTATATATAAACATTCGGGTGTTATAAGTCATTTTCTAGCAAAAAATACTGAAACTTGTCAATAAAAAAGCGTCAGAAAAGACTTTGTCCTCAAGCAGATAGACAATCTTCAAGGGTATGTCTGATGTCTTTGTAACACTACAAGTTGGCCTCAGGTGTCCTGTAACTACAGTATACAGTATTTCATGGAGTTTGTAAAGTGGCCCTTGGCTATAACAAATAGCTTAGATATTTACTGTGAGTTGCTCAATAGCTTATTACAAAAGGATACAAGTGTGATCTGTGGGCTTTATTGTGCCATATTGACAGTTGTACATGCAAGTCTTGGGCTTTACAATTGGCCATTATTATTAGGAAAACATTTACATAGGGAAAGTCAACTTTAACCTCCTGGGGTGAAGCCACAGGGGGGATGAAGGACGGGGGAATAAGGACTTGTGTAGAACAGTAGCCATTAGCACTTGTTTTGGTGGAACTAGTAAGAGATGGGATGCAAGGGCAAGTTGATTTGACAACATTGACAGTGGAAGTGGGTTTTTGGATTCTTTTGTGTCCATTTTTTACCTTACTTATTTAATAATAAAGTACCACATACCATACCATAGTGATCTTCTTCATGTGACCTTTTGCTGAGCTTTGGGTATCTATGAAGATGTCCTTATATTTTAGACGAGGAGGTATTTTAATTGATGAGGGAATTCCGGGGGTGTTTTAATTATCTTTATCATTTCCATCACTGACAATGGTCACCAGGACTAATAAAGGAGTGAATTTCCTCGGCACAGATAGCTAAAAAAATCAACAGGGAGTCTAACTCTTCCCCACTCCATCCAAAGCTAAAAAAATATGTTCCCTTTTATTCAACAAAGGTGTCTATCAAAGAATGTTCCTCCTATCTAGCCAACCATGATCAGCTCAGGGATTGATATGACATTTCTGGACATCTTTTGGGGATCGGATTGGGGAGAGTCAATCAGCCAGTGGGGTTCTTTCCAGATGGAGATATCAGCTAGTCTCCCCCCACATATAGACACTGGCTTTATTTTTTTATAACATGAGTATTTGGTGTAACAATTGTTTGGCCTCTACCTTGTCATCTGTAGGAAGCATTAGAAGCTTTTTCATATTTCTTCCAAGCCAACACCACCATGTGAAGTACTCCTTGGTTCTTTGCCGCTATTTTTTTCTATAATTACAGTTTTTCTATGGCCAAAAATTAGCTTTCTGAGGATTCAATCCCCTTATTTATTTTTTTTATTTTATCTTCCTCTATGTGGGAAGACATCTGCCAGAGCCAGGAGAAAGGATCTAAGCTAGGTCCCTTCTTCCAGACATAGGAGCCCCGTAGGAAACATGTTCTGCACTTATGGGCAGTGTGGACAAGGGTGACAAGCAGTCCAAGTGGTTACAGTGGCTCCTGTGGTGAGAATGCTGGATCTAAAGATCTAAGCTAGATCCCTTCTTCCAGACATAGGCACCCCATAGGAAGCTTGTTCTGCACTGATGAGCAGTAAGGGCAAGGGTGACAGGCAGCCCAAGTGGTTATAGCAGGGCCGTCTAATCCAGTGGGCACACCTGGGCACTGCCCAAGGGCCCCAGGTGCACATGGGGCCCCATCAGGATGAGCCCAGACCTAGAGAGATGCTGCTGGCACTGGGGCGCAAATACTCCCCCAGCTTTGCCTCATCTCTCCTACTGATTGCAACACATTAATCCCTCTCCTCTTCACTCGCTCTCCGGCCATGGCTCACTCCACCTTCTTTCCAGATGAGTTTCTTTTAATTATTTCTGCTACAAACAGGTCACCCTCTGCTTCTCCCTTTATCTACACTTTCAGTTTGCTGTAAGTTGAACACTTTCACCCGATCCAATCCTCCTCCCCTCTCCTCTGATAACACTATGTCCTCTCCTTTCCATAAATCTGCACTATAAACAACACTGGAGCCTCCGCTCTCAGCTCTGGGCATTTGGAAGAGATAGAAAGGGTGCAAGACCAGTGGCAGCTTGTGCTCATAATTTTTTGGGGGGCACAAACTGAAAATACAGAAAAAAAACATCAATTGCATCCACTGTGCCCATCAAACGCTGCCACTGTGCCCATCAAACGCTGCCACTGTGCCCATCAAACGCAGCCACTGTGCCATCAAAATGCAGCCACTGTGCCATCAAAATGCAGCCACTGTGCCATCAAAAGCTGCCACTGTGCCCATCAAAAGCTGCCACTGTGCTCATCAAAAGCTGCCACTGTGCTATCAAATGATGCCACTCTGCCCATCAAATGCTGCCACGCTGCCCATCGAATGCTGCCACTGTGCCATACAATGGCACCGCTGTGACCCCCCCGCTCACCGTCTGCCCGGCACTTACCCTGTCTCGGTGGGGCAGCGGATGACGGTGGTGAGCAATGTCCTCCGAGCGGTGTCTTCATGTGTCTCTTCCCGTCCTCTCCTCCCATCTGGGGTCCAATCACAGCGCTTATTGTTTCGGCCAATCAGGTGATGGGTAACAGACCCAAGCACCTGATTGGCGGAGAGGCGGTTCAGTGTTAGGACAGCGAATATTCATTCGCTGTCCTAACACACCTGGGTAAACTGCGAGAGCCAAGCATGGTCACCTTTTTTGACGCCTAGTAGAGCCTATGGCTCTAATCATGTGCTTCAAAAATACCCCCCACCACTGTAATTCAGGTGCCCGGCGCCCGAAAAGGGGACAGGCACCTGAATAGGGGGTGGCATCAGTGGCCATGGATAGATTCATGTAATGCATGAATCTATCCATTGGTCATAGAAGGGGTGGCTGGAGAGAGGGTCCCTTATGGACGCACTGCCACTGTGCAAGACAGATGAACGTGTGGACTGTCTTGCACCCTTTCTATGCCTGCTCACTTTTTATCTCTTCCAACTGTCCTGCAGCCTAACACATTTTCTGCAGCTATTTAAACTGCTCATTGTGTAACACACTCCCGATCCCTGTATTCTGAGCATAACACACTCCTGATCCCTGTATTCTGAGCATAACACACTCCTGATCCCTGTATTCTGAGCATGACACACTCCCGATCCCTGCATTCTGAGCAAAACACACTCCTTATCCCTGTATTCTGAGCATAACACACTCCTGATCCCTGCATTCTGAGCAAAACACACTCCCGATCCCTGTATTCTGAGCATAACACACTCTCGATCCCTGCATTCTGAGCAAAACACACTCCCGATCCCTGCATTCTGAGCAAAACACACTCCCGATCCCTGTATTCTGAGCAAAACACACTCCCGATCCCTGTATTCTGAGCAAAACACCTCCCCGATCCCTGCATTCTGAGCATAGCACTCCTGATCCCCGTATTCTGAGCATAACACACTCCTGATCCCTGCATTCTAAGCATAACACACTCCCGATTCCTGCATTCTGAGAGCAACGCACTCTGGATCCCTGCATTCTGAGAGCAAGCACTCCTGATCCCTGTATTCTGAGAGCAAGCACTCCTGATCCCTGCATTCTGAGAGCAATGTACTCCTGATCCCTGCATTCTGAGAGCAAGCACTCCTGATCCCTGCATTCTGAGAGCAACACTCTCCTTAATCCTGCATTCTCAGCGCAATGCACTACTTAACCCTGCATTCTGAGCGCAACACAAGCCTTAACACTACATTTTGAGCATAACGCACTGCTTTGATCTTTGACTTCATCAGTGATCTTTGACTTCATCAGTGTTGTTCAAGTAGGTCTCCATCTGTCTAAGGTTGCCTACCCCTGCCTTAGAGCCTTTTTCAATCCCTTTTGTTCACTCAGAGCCCCCCTAGATCCCTTTAGTTCCATGCACCAACTCATTCCCAACTGGGAAATATGTTTCCTCAGTCCCTTTCATTGTATCAAAAGTGAGACTTCCGGGGTCTGTTTACACCCCTGATATCTCACCAAAGACAACAGCATTATGAAAAAAATGTAAGCAATTATTTTTTAAAAAAATGGTTTAAAAAAAGGTCAAAATCAAACTAAAAGTTCTAATCAGCCTAAAAAGCCGTGCCCAATATGTAGCATAATTTAGCCATGCCCAATGTTTGCCACGCATAGCATGCCGCAGATCACCATCTTCATTGTTGGAGCCCCAATGCATTATTTTGCCCAGGGGCCCATGATGCTATTAAGATGGTAGTGGGTTATAGTGGCTCCTGTGGTGACAACGCTGGATTTAAGGATCTAAACTGGATCTAAGCTAGATCCCTTCTTCCAGACATAGGCACCCCATAGGAAGCTTGTTCTGAACTGATGGGCAATGAGAACAAGGGTGAGAAGCAGTCCAAGTGGTTACAACGCTGGATTTAAGGATCTAAGCTGGATCTAAGGATCTAAACTAGATCCCTTCTTCCAGACATAGGCACCCCAAAGGAAACTTGTTCTGAATTGATGGGCAGTGAGGACAAGGGTGACAAGCAGTCCAAGTGGTTACAGTGACCCCTGTGGTGATAATGCTGCACAAGCATCACTTTAGACCCAACAGCATTATCAACTTGCAGGAGGAAGGATCCAGGCTAGATCCCTTCTTCCAGACACAGGGCATCTCATTAGATACGTGTCCTGCACTGATAGGCAGTGAGGAGGAGGGTTATCAGCAGTGAAGAGCAGTCCAAACATGCAGTGGTGACAACTCTGCAAAGGGCGTTGTCAGCCTACAGGGGGGAAGGTCCTAAGGCTGCCACTTTCATATAATTGTAATTTAAAAGAGATTTATGAGGAAGAATTTCCCTTTTTGCATCTATTTATACTTTAATATTATAAAACTGGAAAAGTGAAAGAAAGCAAGAAAATTGGTCAAAAAACGCTAGAATGGTTAAAAAGGGCAGAAGAACAAAATCGCTACTTTAGGAAAAGTGACCCTTTCAATCTATCTGCTTTGAGAATGTAAAATTATGGGTGGATTCGGGTGGAGTAAATCA
This sequence comes from Aquarana catesbeiana, assembly GCF_042186555.1. Lineage (NCBI taxonomy): Eukaryota > Metazoa > Chordata > Amphibia > Anura > Ranidae > Aquarana > Aquarana catesbeiana. The sequence goes on from NC_133328.1 coordinate 634,867,252, forward strand.
TGGGAGTAAGTGTATATACTCTAAGGCTGGGTTCACATATATGCCAATTGGATGCATTTTTAACCGTATCCAATTCGCATAACATGTGAGTGTGACCGGCTTTCAATGGAGCCGGTACACACATGTCCGGTGGGGACTTCAGTGCAGTTTTGAAAAGGGTCTTGTGCGTTTTTGGGTCCGGTTCAGGTGCAAATTAAGGGAAAAATTTGCTCCTGCATCACACCTGAACCGGTGAACCGAAATGCACAGGACATCGGACTGCAATCCACAGCCATAAATACACTATATTAGCAAAAGTATTGGGACGCCTGCCTTTACACACACACACACACACACACACACACACACGAACTTTAATGACATCCCAGTCTTAGTCCGTAGGGTTCAATAACGTGTTTCCCCGAAAATAAGCCCGGGTCTTATATTAATTTTGGCAACAAAAGACACAGTAGGGCTTATTTTCGGGGTAGGTCTTATCATGTAATGTGCTGTCTTCTCTCCCCCTCTCTCTCTCCCTGCCTGACAGGAACCCCTAGTGTGAACCAAGTTAAAATGCTTGTAAATCCTATATTCCACTCTATTAAAGTAGTATATAATGTACAATGTGTGTGTTTCTGTAATATAATTGTGCCAAATACCTTCATTATAGCGTCGTTCTGCTCTTCTGTGACCCACCGGAGCCCTTTTCCCTGCAATTATATTACAGAAGCACACACATCGTACATTATATACTACTGTAATAGGAGTAGATTATAGGATTTCACAAGCATTTTAAACTAGGGCTTATTTTCTGGGTAGGGCTTATATTGCAGCCCTCCTGGAAAATAACGCTAGGTCTTCAACTGTTCTGGGAAGGCCGTCCACAAGGTTTAGGAGTGTGTCTATGGGAATGTTTGACCATTCTTCCAAAAGCGCATTTGTGAGGTCAGGTATTGATGTTGGATGAGAAGACCTGGCTCACAGTCTCCGCTCTAATTCATCCCAAAGGTGTTCTAATGGGTTGAGGTCAGGACTCTGTGCAGGCCAGTCAAGTTCCTCCACCCCAAACTCGCTCATCCATGTCTTTATGGACCTTGCTTTGTGCACTGGTGTGCAGTCATGTTGGAACAGGAAGGGGCAATCCCCAAACTGTTCCTACAAAGTTGGGATCATGAAATTGTCCAAAATGTTTTGGTATGCTGACACCTTAAGAGTTCCCTTCACTGGAACTAAGGGAACAAGCCCAACCCCTGAAAAACAACCCCACACCATAATCCCCCCTCCACCAAATGATTTGGACCAGTGCACAAAGCAAGGTCCATAAAGACATGGATGAGCGAGTTTGGGGTGGAGAAACTTGACTGGCCTGCACAGTTCCTGACCTCAACCCGATGGAATACCTTTGGGGACAAATTATGCCCTTTACACACGATAGGATTTTCCGACAACAAATTCCATGTTTTTTTTCCCGACAGAATTCCGCTCAAACTTGTCTTGCATACACACGGTCACACAAATCTTGTTGGAAATTCCGAAAGCCAAGAACGCGGTGACGTACAACACGTACGATGAGCCGAGAAAAATGAAGTTCAATAGCCAGTGCGGCTCTTCTGCTTGATTCCGAACATGCGTGGAATTTTGTGCGTCGGAATTGTGTACACACGATCAGAATTCCCGACAATGGATTTTGTTGTCGGAAAATTTGAGATCCAGATCTCAAATTCTGTGTGTCGGAAATTTGACGGAAATTGTCCGATGGAGCCTACACATGGTCGGAATTTCTGACAAAAAGCTCCTGTTGAACATTTCCCGTCAGAAAATCCGACTGTGTGTACGCGGCATTAGAATGGAGACTGCGAGCCAGGCCTTCTCGTCCAACATCAGTGCCTGACCTTCACTGCTGAATTCGCACCTGAACCAGACCCAGAAATGCACAGGACCCTTTTTGAAACACCACCTCGTCAGCCCCAGAAATGTGTGTACCGGCTCCATCGAGAGCGAATTGGACGCAGTTTAAAACACATTCACTTTGCATATATGTAAACACAGCCTAGAACTTATGTTTATTAGATATAATACATTTTTGGGGCCGTGGATATTGTCTCTTGTACTGAAAAGTTCGGAGACCCCTGTATATGATTGGGAGATTGATAGCTTATTAGTGATTTCATTTCATTCAGATGATTAGCGGTGAGCTCCACTAATGTTCTTCTCTATATTGTATTTGTTTAATAACATCTATTATTATTATTATTATTATTATTATTATTATTATACAGGATTTATATAGCGCCAACAGTTTGTGCAGCGTTTACAACATGAGGGCAGCTATTGAGTTTTCTTCACACATAGAATATATATTGCTGACAATTTATAGGTTATAACAAGAGAAATGCACATTTTTTTTATATATGAGATTTGTAAGGAAATAACAATTTCCATCTTTAGAAAGATTCCTGCGGGTGTATTCCTTGTAGTGGGAATTCCTGGGCTCGTGTCTCCTGACAATGGGAGGTTGTGATGTTTGGAAGGGTGTAATGTACACTGAGATCGCTCACCATTGTTGGGGCTGTTGAGATGTAGATGAAGGTTGGAGTCACACGGGGGATGAAGGGTTGGTGGGACATATCAGGAGAACAATGTGGGCCTGATGGGTTACTTAAGGCTTCTATCATGTGCTAATCACTGTAAACAGGGTTCAGATTGAGAAGTGAGACTCCTCCAGGCAAGAAATGGGAAGTCACTTTCATATGTGTCATGGGACTGATAACCCTAAAAGACGCAAATTGAAAGCATATTGTACAAAGTTTAGGTGAGTCTATGAGAGTTTAAGAGCATTTTGTTTACAGGCGTCAGGAAATTATGTACAGCAACAACATACCTTTTTATTTTACTAAAAAAAGTTGAAATTTGACGTTCAGAAGAGATAAGAGGAGTTTAGGAGAGATTGACGTTTTTACAGCTCTTAAACGTCTCCAGAAAACGCGATAGAGAAGGTTTTTTTTCCTGCCTCTGAACGTCCCTGACAGAAAACGCCTGTAGTAGTCATAATGTGCAAAGACACATAGAACACAATAGAAGTGCTTCTAGAGGCAGGTGAAAAAAACGCCAAATGCCTGTAGAATCGACGTTTTTTAAGTCCAGTGTGCATGGAACCAAATAGTGTCAGGATTGTCACATTAGCCATCGATATTTCTTGTTCTTGTGTGATGGTGAACCGAGAATACTCACATTAAGAATCAACACATTTGTTACAATCTGCAATCACTTTTAGATCCACCAACAATTATCTAGTCTAAGGGCCGGCCTGATTAGATACAAATTGATTGGGTAGATTAGGTAGGTTCTTATATAGTTCTGGTAAATCTAAAGTTGATTGGGCAAAGTTTGTATGGTCAAATTGTAACATGTTTGGTGACCCTAAAGCTGACCACATGCGAGAATCTGATTGTAAAATCTCCTTTAGATCTACCAACAACTATGTAGTGCATGGATACTCAACTTGTGGCCCTCCAACTGTTGCTAAACTATAATGCCCATCATGCCTCTGCCTTTGGGAGTCATGCTTGTAGGCATCAGCTTTGCAGTGCCTCATGGGACTTCCACAACAGCTGGAAGGCCACCGGTTGAGCACCCATGATGTAGTGTAAGGGCCTGCCTGATTGGATACAAATCCATTGGATAGATTAGGTAGGTCCTCATATTACATTGCTTCTTTTTTCTGTAAAGTTGATATTACAAAGATGATACGGTCAGATGTTTTGGGGACACGAACCGTGACTGTCTTATAAGATTCATGGTCAATATTCCCATAAAAGACTTTGATAGTTTATCTTCGTTGTCAAATTACTAATCCAAGCAGAAGAAGTGAATCTAAAGGCCATATTTATCCAGCACAGAATTGACTCGCATATACAAGAACCTTTTTTTGATTATTCTATATTGGACAGTGGTATTTCCCAGCTGGTATCGTAATTTTGAGTAAAAAAACGATATAATTGGAACCAACATTACTCTCCATACACCTACATTGACTTGATGACATTTACATTGTTGCAATGTTGAGTAGGGGCAGATCTGTGTTGGACACTCATTCTATATATCATTTTTTATAAGATTCTTCTAACTCCCTGGTGTCCAACATGTGGACCTCCGATGCTTGTAGTGCAGCCCTTACCCCCAGCAGTCAGTACAGGGAGCACTGATTTGTAAAGGGTTCCATAACTGTAGTAAAGTCCAGTGGTCTCTTGCAACATTTGCCTAGTCTCTGATGGTCTCCTATAGCATGACTTCAGTCTCCAACCACTCTAGTACAGGGGGTCTCCAAACTTTCCAAACAAAGGGCCAGATTACTGTCCTTCAGACAGAAGGAGGTTGGACTAGGGCCATTGGGAATAGAAAATGTTCTGGTGTCCAGTGGGAGTAAACAGCGCTCTATCTTTGATGTCAAAGAAAGAATTGTGCCCCATCATTGGTGCTAATGAAAGGAATTGTTCCCCATCATTGGTGTCAATGGGAGGGATTGTGCCCCAACGTTGGTGTTAATGGAAGGAAATGTGCCCCATCATTAGTGTTAATGGAAGGAGTTGTGCTCCATTATTGGGGGACCCGCATCCAAATCGCAATGGTGTGAACCCAGCCTAAAGTTCCATGGGAGGTCTTCCATGTTTAAGAGTAGATTTCCATTTCTCTGAAGAAATTTCCTCTCATTTCCTATTGTGTCTATAGTATAGGAAGTGAACAGAAATCTAAAAATGGCAGACATTTTAACCATTTCCTACAGTATCCAAAAATGTTTTAAAAAGTTTTGTCTTTTTATGCTTACTTTTTTGGAAAATCTGCTATTACTGACAGAAACAAATATGGACATTGGTTTTAACCCGTTTCCACTCCATCCAAAAATGAAACATAGTTTTGATACTCTGGTTTTAATTCAGCTTGAGTACATTTTTTCCCCCTTTTACTAAAAAAGCCGTTTTGGTTAGAGTTACTGGGTTTGGTTTACTAAAGCCAAATAGGCCGATCACTTTGCAAAGGAATTTAACCTTAGCTTAGTAAATGAGGTGAAGCTCTGCAGCCTTCCATCATTCAATCATATGCAAGAAAAAAATGTGTTTTTTTTTACATTTTCGTTGCCTGGTTGGGTTTCCTTTGTAAAGCGCATTTCACCACATTCACTAAGTTAAGGGAAAAATCAGTTGCAAAGTGAACACCGGTTTGCCTTTAGTAAGTCAAACTCGGTTTGTTCAGTTCTGGAGACCTCACATGTAAGAAGATATTGATAAGAAAGAATGAATCCAGAGATGGACAACAAAATGGTGAAAGGTCTGAGGGATGAAACATATCAGGAGAGACTTCAGGAACTTACAGTCTGGAGGAAAGAAGGGAAAGGATGGATATGACAACCTTCAAACTCATAAAGGGGGTGAATAAGGTTCAGGAGGGCAGGATTATGAAGCCAAGTTTAGGAACACGGGGACATGACCTCAAACTGGATGAAAGAAAGTTCTACACTAATCTTAGAAAGACTTGGAACAGACTTTTAGAAGAGGTAGTGAGTCAGTCAACAGTCAGCCCCTGTTCACATTAGAGTGACAGGTCAAATCGCATGACAAGTCACATCCTATTGCCAGCAATCACTCTGTTCAAATCAGTGCGATGCCGACTCATGCATATTGGATGCGGTGTAAAGCGCATCCAAATCGCATATATGTGAATCCAGCCTAAATCTCCCCTAATGTATTTAACATTACTGGGCATTTTATTCTCCAGATTTGCATCCCTGCTCCATGTCTCTTTTCCACCATATTTATCATCAGTATAAAAAAATTATTTCAAAGCATGTCTATTATAGATTTAAAATAGCAGTTTCGTTGTTGGGGTGTCAAAACTAGTTAAAAAAGTTCTGCAACCAGCAAGAGCAATAAAGCAGTTTCAATACTAACCCCTATCAATCATTATACCAACATTTAATAAGTCATTAACTCATCATTATTAATTGATTATTAATAATTAATAATAATCAATTAATATGTATTTGTAGTTTTTACCCATTTAATATTACATCTAGACACACACAGACACATAGAAGTGTGAGGACAGAAAAAAAAGACAAAGTGCTCCATCAAGTCTGCCCCACTTTTTTAATTTATATCTACAGCATATACATATTTTGAATTCTTTTAGTATAGATTAATGTTTGCCCCAAGCATTTTTGAGATGCATGTTTGAAAATCTATTATCAGTTATAGACCTCCCATGTTATATGGAGTCCTACTGAGTGTGTTTTTTATCAAAAACATTTTTTCCTGCAAATTGCTCAGATCTGTCATCTTAACATAGCGAAGTTGTTCTACTTATATAGATATAATATCATATAGGTATTTATATTTTTTATGTTAAATATAATCCCCTTCAATTTGCTTCTACAAATTTCTTAAATAGAATGAATGCCTAGAAAATGCCCACTATTAAAGGAAAAAATGCTGAAAACCATCTGGAATAACAGGGACACCAATGTGCAGCAAATTTAAAACACTGATTTCAATTAAGAAATAAACAAACAGAAAAAAAATGTAAATTTATGCTAAAAAAAAGCAGTTGTAATTTAACACAGTATGTGCTCCTTAGATAAGATCCCTCAGCAAATATATCTTTCAAAGTTATTGTTAGTTTAATAAATAAAAATAACTTCTGAAATTCAATGTACTTGTAAATGTTAACTGGATAAAATTATTTTAAAAATTAGACATAAAATAAAACTATTTTGACAGCCAAAAGAAAGTCGTAAGAATATTAAAATAATAAAACCATCAAATTCAAGTTTGGCCACTTTGAGTGGTTCTAATGGATAAAAAGCAGTATTGAGCTATTTATGCCCGATGTACCCTTACAAAAGCCATTCTGAGATTGGTAAATGTGTCTAAAATTTTATGCAAAATGTAGGAAAATTTAAAGATAAAATAATTATATTTTTGAATTAGTAAAAAAAATCTAAGTTATACATGTGATATAAAAATATATACAAACAAATCTATATCCACAGGTAAAAAAAAAAATTGTATATACAAGAGATCATTTTAGTATATGAACGTAATATTCACCTCATAAGCATATGATATACGCTCCATCAGCTTATAGTCAACACAACATATACATAACAATGCCCCCCAACATCTCAGCCCTGAAACTTCCAGGAAACGTATTCGAATGGATGGTGAGGGGCCCTCTGCAGTAAGGGAGGTGTCGCCTCTTATGGTTACAGGTGCATTTACATTATAAAGCCCAGGGTGGGGATCCCAGCACTATGTATACCTGGCTGCCCCCATACACACACAACACACCTGCCAAGCCATGGATTGCCCACAACATTCCTGGGACCCCCTCTACAACCAAGTCCCTGAGCCACACAGCATGGACAGGATCCTGGCCGAAGTAGAGAGCTGTCCTGGGGAGGCCAACGGAGGCCCCAAAAAGCCCGACACCACTGATCAGCTCAGCAAGAAAAGTAAGAAGAGAAAAAAGAGCAAAAAGAGCAAAAAGAGCAAGAAGAAGAATTATCAACGCTACGCCAAACCACCCTACTCCTACTTGGCCATGATCGCCCTGGTCATCCAGGCTTCCCCCAAGAAGAAGCTCAAACTGAAACAGGTAACCAACCTTCCATTATGGGGCTTCTTGGGGCTTTAGGGCAGCTAAGGGCAGAGGGAGGGGGTGACACTGAGACTAGCTCAGATAAAGGATTTGTCAGAGGGATATTCTTTATTTTCGGCACAAAATTATTTGTTTCTGTTAGGCCTATGAAGGCTGAAAAAATTATACCAATATTTATCAAAAATAGAAGTTCAAGAAGTTGGGTGAATTGTCAAGGTTTTATTTTTTTAGTCATTTTTTTATTTTTAATTTAGGCCCATGGCTGCCTGTTATATTTGCAGCATATAAAACTCTCATGACTACAGGCTGAATTACAGAAAAAAAATGTTTTAATTTCCTCCAAATTTTTTATATAAATAAAAAAAGCCAAAACTTTTTTTTTCTTTTTTTTTATGACGTGGTTCAGATTTTTGTTGTTTTTGTATGGAGCAATAAGCCTTATGCTGTCCTTAGGTATATCATTCACAGGTGTTCAATTACACCAACTTTTTTTCCAAAATACGGAAAGAAAATATAAAGAAAAAAATAATAGAATCACAAACATTCAGAAAAAAAGGATTGTTTATTTAAATTTTTATTGTTTGTATTTTTTGTTCATGTAATTTCATTTGTGTGTGCTTTTTTTCAAACAGTTTTTTCTTAATATTTTTACTTTATTTTTTACTTCCTTTTTTTTTGCTTTTTTCATGTTGTGTTTAGAGAATACATCTGATACAATTGATATAATAAATTGAACATATGTGAATATATATAAGGACAGTGCAACTAAGGCCTTCATTATTATTGCTCTTATTGGGGTTAGCCCGTGCTTTGTGGAAATACGTTTTGTAATAGTGAATGATTTTATAGTGAGGGGTGCTTTTGCATTTTATTTTAGTCTTTATTGCTGTCTGTGTCCCAGCTGGGGAGATTTACCCTATGACCCCCCAAAGTATGAAAGTGATTGGAAAAGCCAAAATATTGGGCTGTCAACAAAACAGGGGAAGCCTTCCAATGAAGACAATTGTTCCTGTGGCAAATGTCTAACTGGGGATTTGCCTCTCTTTGGGGAGGTTTCATCTTACTTGAAGGAAAGGGAAAAGAGAAATTTCCTCAATGGGGACACAAAAAAATAAATAAATCTCCACTCCATCCACAATGTCCAAAAAAAGTTTTGCCTTCAGGTCATCTTTTCTTTCCAAGTTTTGTGCCAGGATCTCAATGGTAACCCAAAAATCCCCCCAGGACATTGATGTCCCTTTCTCCTATACATACATACATTTGGCTCCCAACACCAGACTTCAGAAAGTGCTAGCTGCCTTCCCAATTCAATACAAGCATGCACAAAGTGTTCTGTCTATACCCTGACATCACTTTCTACATGCTTAATTTAGGAAGCCTTGTACCACAAATGGACAGGAGGTCTACAGTGATGTCCTCCTAAGTATCTCAGTACAGGTCTCCTGGTTATACTTATATAATGTAAGAGGTATTATTTATCTTTGTTTACGGTCATGTTCATTCACTTACAACTATACTTTTTATTATTGGCAGATCGAAGATGAGATCAGCAACCTCTTCCCTTTCTTCAAGGGGGATTATCGGGGCTGGAGGGACTCTGTTCGACATAACCTCTCCTCCAATGATTGCTTCGAAAAGGTAAGGACTTGTTGCTCCTAGGATGTGATGGCGGTGATGGGCTCTTAAGGTTCTCTACATACTGCAGCCAAGTAAAAAAAAAAAAAATAGGTGCAGATTCTGAGAAACGACTTTTCTGATCATTGTAAATAGGTCACAGGGTTTTGTTACCCTGACCTGTAATAGATTTGTGTGAATCTGCTGTGCTGGTTTATGCCTCTAACGTCTTCTCCCTCTTTTGCAGATCCTGAAAGATCCGCTGAGGCCGAATGGTAAAGGCAACTACTGGATAGTGAATGTGAGCCGGATTCCCGCCGCAGCCATGAAGCTGCAGAACACGGTGGTCACCCGCCAGGAAGCCTACCCTCATGACCTGGCTCCTTATATCCTGGATGGACATCCTTACAGACCTTCCACTTTTCATAACCCTCATCCTCCAATAGAAAATACTGCGGTCAGAGCAGAAGCAGAGGCTCAGTCCTCAGGACCAACCCAGCCCCCTAGTGTACATCCCGCCTCAATTTTCCCAGAGATCTTATCGAACCTTCCAACATCATACACAACATGTGTGGCCCCTAATGTGGTGGCCCCTCCTAGCATACACCCTCTGCAGCTTTACCCCAACTTCGCACTCTCTCTACGTAATTACATGCCTTCCCCATACTCAAGCTCCACCTGTGCGGAGCGGAGGGATGTCTACCCTCCCAATGTGATACCTCAAATGTCTCCCCAGCCTAGACCCTCTGAAGCCAGGAATTCCCTGTCAGATTTCCCTCCCAATACAGCAATCTTTAATGTCCCCATATATCCCCCACCCGGGAGCTACATGTCACCTCAAAACATGTATGGGCAGCAGTTATCTCAAGGTGGGGCTTACGGGCAGCATTTATCTCAGGGTGGTGCTTACTGGCAGCATTTATCTCAGGGTGGTGCTTACTGGCAGCATTTATCTCAGGGTGGTGCTTACGGGCAGCATTTATCTCAGGGTGGTGCTTACGGGCAGCATTTATCTCAGGGTGGTGCTTACGGGCAGCATTTATCTCAGGGTGGTGCTTACGGGCAGCATTTATCTCAGGGTGGTGCTTACGGGCAGCATTTAACTCAGGGTGGCACATATGGGGAACATTTATCTCAGGTCGGGGTGTACCCAGAGTACGGACCCAACGGTTACTGATTGGCCAGATGCTGAGACAAGGCTGGTTTTGGGCCGTTCACTTTTGTCCCAAGGACTAGCTGCACTTGAAGGCTTACCTGATGACATTGGCACCAGTGGTAATTTAGTCGACTAAAATAACACTATTTTAGTTGACTAAAACAGTTCAGATGGCTAAAATACAACTAAAACTGAAATGGCATTTTAGTCAAAAGACAAAGATTAAAAATTAACACTGGTTGGCACTCAACTCGGCATGTGGCCCAGCGGAGGTGGCACCAACCAAGACATACAGTCCAAAGGCATTGGAATTGGATCACATGTATATATAACAATCATTTTGTATCTTGTCTGATTATATTCACTTGAAATAAATTTGAATTTTTGTTTTACTGAAATTTGGCATCAATGTTGTAATTGTCTACATGGGTATCAAGATTAGAACTAGTAAAATAGTCTGAAAAATGTATATATCAACTGTATAGTAATGACATTTCAGTATTTGTCTAATGCTGGTGAATTAATTGCCCTGACAGGGTCTTGTATCTCCCGATTTTGCACACTTGCTGTCCCCATTATAAAGGGTTCCCAACTTCCCACCATCCCGGCACCATTTTTAATTTATTTTATGTTATGGAGAATGTGACAGAAGGCATCAAAACACAAATGTTTTATATATGAGATTTGTAATGAAATAACAATTTCCATCTTTATAAAGATTCCTGCGGGTGTATTGGTTGTATTCGGAATTCCTCGGCTCATGTCTAGTTATAATAGAAGCAGTGGCATCGCAATGGGGGGGCAAGGTGGGGTGCAGCCTGCACTGGGTGATACCTGCCAGAAAGGTGACACCGGGGCCTCCACTACACAGTGCACTATATTGTATGCACTTGCAGAGCTGCAGCGGTGCGGTGAGAGTGGGACATGTAGCCGTGCGAGGGAGGCTGCCTATAACACTCCCCAGTCAGTGAAGCTAACCCTCGGGGATCTTCAATATCTCCTTCAGCTGCAGTTGGGGGCCGGAGCTGAGGTGTGTGGCTGCCTCCTCTACTCCTCCCACACACTTATTCACTCTCGCGGCTGAAGGAGGAGAAGAGGTGAAGACACAGCAGCCCCAAGTGTCTTAATCTCTGCAGCTATGCTGTAATTTCCTGCAAACTGCCCTATACCTCCCCAACCTGCCCTATACCTCCCCAACCTGCCCTATACCTCCCAACCTGCCCTATACCTCCCAACCTGCCCTATACCACCACAACCTGCCCTATATCACTACAACCTGCCCTATACCACCCCAACCTGCCTTATACCACCCCAAACTGCCCTATACCACCCCAAACTGCCCTATACCTCCCCAAACTGCCCTATACCTCCCCAAACTGCCCTATACCTCCCCAAACTCCCCTATATCACCCCAACCTGCCCTATACCACCCCCAACCTGCCCTATACCATCCCAACCTGTTCTATACCCCCCAAACTGCCATATACCACCCCAACCTGCCCTATATCACCTCAACCTGCCCTATACCTCCCCACACTGTCCTATACCACTCCAGCCTGCCCTTTTTCACCCCAACATGCCCTATACCACCCAACCTGCCCTAGAATGAATCCAGAGATGGACAACAAAATGGTGAAAGTTCTGAGGGATGAAACATCAGGAGAGACTTCAGGAACTTACAGTCTGGAGGAAAGAAGGGAAAGGATGGATACGACGACCTTTAAACTCATAAAGGGGGTGAATAAGGTTCAGGAGGGCAGGATTTTCAATATGAAGCCAAGTTTAAGAACACGGGGACATGACCTCAAACTAGATGAAAGAAAGTTCTACACTAATCTTAGAAAGGCTTAGAACAGACTTTCAGAAGAGGTAGCAAGTCAGTCAACAGTCAGCCCCTGTTCATATTAGAGCGACTTGACAGGTCAAATCGCATGACAAGTTGCATCCTATTTCCAGCCATCACTCTGTTCAAACCAGTGCGACGCCGACTCATGCAAATTGGATGCGGTGTAAAGCGCATCCAATTCGCATATATGTGAACGCAGCCTAAATCTTCCCTAATGTGTTTAAAATTACTGGGTATATAATTCTCCAGCTTTGCATCCCTGCGCCATATCCTTTTTCCACCATATTTTCATCAGTATAAAAAAATAATTTCAAGGCATGTCTATCATAGATTTAGAATAGCAGTTTCATTATTGGGGTGTCAAACTAGTTAAACAAAAAGTTCTGCAAACAGCAAGAGCAATAAAGCAGCTTCAGTACTGACCCCCATCAATCATTATACCAACATTTATTAAGTCATTAACTCATTATTAATTATTAATAATAATCAATTAATAGGTATTCGTAGTTTTTACCCATTTAATATTACATCTAGACACACAGACACATAGAAGAGTGAGGACAGAAAAAAAAGACCAAGTGCTCCATCAAGTCTGCCCCACTTTTTTCATTTAGATCTACAGTATATCTATATTTTTATTTTTTTTAGTATAGATTTATGTTTGTCCCAAGCATTTTTGAGATGCATGTTTGAAAATCTATTATCAGTTATAGACCTCCCATGTTATATGGAGTCCTACTGAGTGTGTTTTTTATCAAAAACATTTTTTCCTGCAAAATGCTGTCTTCTTATCTGTCATCTTAACATAACGGAATTGTTCTACTTATAGATATAATATGACATAATATCATATAGGTATTTATATTTTTATATTAAATTCTGAGCATAAGACACTCCTGATCCCTGCATTCTGAGAGCAACGCCCTCCTTAACCCTGCATTCTGAGCATAACGCACTCCTTAACCCTGTTTACTGTCTTTTTATTTTTGTTTGGTGGGGTGCTTCAGAATTCCCTGCCTATAGGCTCCTGAGATGTAAATCCAGCCCTGCCTGCAAATCGCATCAGACTGCACAAAAAGTAGTGCATGCACTGGCACCACGTTCTGGTGTGAACCGGCCCCAACAACAGGACACTGTGCCCGGTGATCTTTGACTTCATCAGTGTTGTTCAAGTAGATCTCCATCTGTCTAAGGTTGCCTACCCCTGCCTTAGAGCCTTTTCAATCCCTTTTGCTCCCTCAGAGTCCCCCAAGATCCCTTTAGTTCCATGCACCAACTCATTCCCAACTGGGAAATAGGTTTCCTCAGTCCCTTTCATTGTATCAAAAGTTAAACTCCTGGGGTCTTTTTACACCCCTGATATCTCACCAGCAAGACAACAGCCTTATGAAAAAAAATGTAAACAATTATTTTTAAAAAATGTTTTAAAAAATAGGTCAAAAATCGAACTAAGGGCTTTTTCACACGCTTGCTCAGTGGGGATCGCTCCGCCGGTCCCCGCTGAGCAGGAAGATGACCGGTCTGTCTCTACACACTGTGCAGCGACGGACCTGTCAGAGCGCCGCTCTCCCCTATGGGGGATCAGATGATGACGGACCGTAGTGTCCACCGTCACCCGATCCGATCCGAAAATGGATGGAAAAGTAGGGTTTTCTTCCGTTACACTTTTCGGATCAAAGCGGGTTGAAAGTTAGCGGACATATCACCGCTGACATCCGACGCTCCATAGGGATACATGTATGTCCGTTTTTCATCCGAAAATGGAAGGATGAAAAACGGACATACGGATCGTCAGTGTGAAAGAGCCCTAAAAGTTCTAATCAGCCTAAAAAGCCACGCCCAATATGTAGCATAATTTAGCCATGCCCACTGTTTGCCACGGCACATGTAGCACGCCGCAGGTCACCATCTTCATTGTTGGGGCCCCAATGCATTACTTTGCCCAGGGGCCCATGATGCTATTAGGATGGCACTGGGTTATAGTGGCTCCTGTGGTGACAACGCTGGATTTAAGGATCTAAGCTGGATCTAATGATCTAAGCTAGATCCCTTCTTCCAGACATAGGCGCCCCATAGGAACCTTGTTCTGAACTGATGGGCAGTGAGGACAAGGGTGAGAAACAGTCCAAGTGGTTAAAATGGCTGGGTGGAGAAAATCATGGGAGTAAGTGTATGTACTCTGAGGCTGGGTTCACATATATGCCAATTGGATGTGTTTTTAACCGTATCCAATTCGCATAACATGTGAGTGTTTCCCCGAAAATAAGCCCGGGTCTTATATTAATTTTGGCAACAAAAGACACAGTAGGGCTTATTTTCGGGGTAGGTCTTACCATGTAATGTGCTGTCTTCTCTCCCCCTCTCTCTCTCCCTGCCTGACAGGAATCCCCAGTGTGAACCAAGTTAAAAATGCTTGTAAATCCTATATTCCACTCTATTAAAGTAGTATATAATGTACAATGTGTGTGTATCTGTAATATAATTGTGCCAAATACCTTCATTATAGCGTCGTTCTGCTCTTCTGTGACCCACCGGAGCTCTTTTCCCTGCAGTTATATTACAGAAGCACACACATCGTACATTATATACTACTGTAATAGAGTAGATTATAGGATTTCACAAGCATTTTAAACTAGGGCTTATTTTCTGGGTAGGGCTTATATTGCAGCCCTCCTGGAAAATAACGCTAGGTCTTATTTTCAGGGTAGGTCTTATTTTTGGGGAAACACGGTATTGAGTTGGCCCACCCTTTGCAGCTATAACAGCTTCAACTCTTCTGGGAAGGCCGTCCACAAGGTTTAGGAGTGTGTCTATAGGAATGTTTGACCATTCTTCCAAAAGCGCATTTGTAAGGTCTGGTATTGATGTTGGATGAGAAGACCTGGCTCACAGTCTCTGCTCTAATTCATCCCAAAGGTGTTCTAACGGGTTGAGGTCAGGACTCTGTGCTGGTCAGTCAAGTTCCTCCACCCCAAACTCGCTCATCCATGTCTTTATGGACCTTGCTTTGTGCACTGGTGTGCAGCCATGTTGGAACAGGAAAGGGTCATCCTCAAACTGTTCTCACAAATTTGAGAGCATGAAATTGTCCAGAATGTCTTGGTATGCTGACACCTTAAGAGTTCCCTTCACTGGAACTAAGGGGACAAGCCCAACCCCTGAAAAACAACCCCACACCATAATCCCCCCTCCACCAAATGATTTGGACCAGTGCACAAAGCAAGGTTCATAAAGACATGGATGAGCGAGTTTGGGGTGGAGGAACTTGACTGGCCTGCACAGAGTTCTGACCTCAACCCGATGGAATACCTTTGGGATGAATAATGCTGAGTACACGCGATCGCACATTCCGACAACAAAATCCATGGGTTTTTTTCCGACGGATGTTGGCTCAAACTTGTCTTCCATACACACGGTCACACAAATGTTGTCGGAAATTCCGAACGTCAAGAACGCGGTGATGTACAACACGTACGACAAGCCGAGAAAAATAAAGTTCAATAGCCAGTGCGGCTCTTCTGCTTGATTCCAAACATGCGTGAGCTTTTGTGCGTCGGAATTGTGTACACACAATTGTAATTTCCGACAACGGATTTTGTGGTCGGAAAATTTGAGATCCAGATCTCAAATTCTGTGTGTTGGAAATTGTCCGATGGAGCCTACACACGGTCGGAATTTCAGACAACAATCTCCCATCGAACATTTTTCGTCGGAAAATCTGACCGTGTGTACACGGCATTAGAATGGAGACTGCGAGCCAGGCCTTCTCGTCCAACATCATTGCCTGACCTTCACTGCTGAATTCGCACCTGAACCAGACCCAGAAATGCACAGGACCCTTTTTGAAACACCACCTCGTCAGCCCCAGAAATGTGTGTACCGGCTCCATCGAGAGCGAATTGGATGCGGTTTCAAACACATTCACTTTGCATATATGTAAACACAGCCTAGAACTTATGTTTATTAGATAGAATACATTTTTGGGGCCGTGGATATTGTCTCTTGTAGTGAAAAGTTCGGAGACCCCTGTATATGATTGGGAGATTGATAGCTTATTAGTGATTTAATTTCATTCAGATGATTAGCGGTGAGCTCCACTAATGTTCTTCTCTATATTGTATTTGTTTAATAACATCTATTATTATTATTATTATTATTATTATTATACAGGATTTATATAGCGCCAACAGTTTGTGCAGCGTTTACAACATGAGGGCAGCTATTGAGTTTTCTTCACACATAGAATATATATTGCTGACAATTTATAGGTTATAACAAGAGAAATGCACATTTTTCTTATATATGAGATTTGTAATGAAATAACAATTTCCATCTTTAGAAAGATTCCTGCGGGTGTATTCCTTGTAGTGGGAATTCCTGGGCTCGTGTCTCCTGACAATGGGAGGTTGTGATGTTTGGAAGGGTGTAATGTACACTGAGATCGCTCACCATTGTTGGGGCTGTTGAGATGTAGATGAAGGTTGGAGTCACACGGGGGATGAAGGGTTGATGGGACATATCAGGAGTAGGGATGAGCCAAACACCCCCCGGTTCGGTTCGCACCAGAACCTGCGAACGGACCAAAAATTCGCACGAACGTTAGAACTCCATTGATGTCTATGGGACTCGAACGTTCAAAATCAAAAGTGCTAATTTTAAAGGCTAATTTGCATGGTATTGTCCTAAAAAGGGTTTGGGGACCCGGGTCCTGCCCCAGGGGACATGTATCAATGCAAAAAAAAGTTTTAAAAACAGCCATTTTTTTCAGAAGCAGTGATTTTAATGCTTAAAGTGAAAAAAAAGTGAAATATTCCTTTAAACATCGTACCTGGGGGGTGTCTATAGTATGCCTGTAAAGTGGCGCGTGTTTCCCATGCTTAGAACAGTCCCTGCACAAAATGACATCTTTAAAGTAATAAAAGTCATTTAAAACTGCTTACGACTTTAATGTAATGTCCGGTCCCAGTAATATGGATGAAAATCAGTGAGACAAACGGCATGGGTACCCCCCTCCCCAGTCCATTACCAGGCCCTTTGGGTTTTGTATGGATATTAAGGGGAACCTCGCAGCCAAATTAAAAAAAGGAAAAGCGTGGGGCCCCAGGCCCTCTGAACAGCACTATACAGGCGGTGCAAACAAGACAGGGACTGTAGGTTTGTTGTTAAGTAGAATATGTTTGTAATTTTGAAATGGTACATTTTTAACCGGTTCAATACTGGGCATTTTCACCCCCTTCCTTCCCAGACCAATTTTTAGTTTTCAGCACTGTCGCACTTTAAATGACAATTGCGCAGACGTGCGATGTTGTACCAAAACAAAATTGACGTCCTTTTTTCCCCACAAATAGAGCTTTCTTTTGGTGGTATTTGATCACCTCTGCGGTTTTTATTTTTTGCGCTATAAACAAAAGAAGAGCGACAATTTTGAAAAAAACACAATATTTTTTACTTTTTGCTATAATAAATATCCCAATTTTTTTTAAAAAAACACATTTTTTCCTCAATTTCAGCCGATACGTATTCTTCTACATATTTTTGGTAAAAAAAATTGCAATAAGTGTATATTGATTGGTTTGCACAAAAGTTATAGCGTCTATAAAATACGGGATAGATTTATGGCATTTTTTAAAATTTATTTATTTATTTTTACTAGTAATATCGGCGATCGAGATTTTTATTCGTGACTGCGACATTATGGCGGACACATCGGACACTTTTGACACATTTTTGGTACCATTCACATTTATACAGCGATCAATGCTATAAAATTGCATTGATTACTGTGTAAATGTGACAGGCAGTGAAGGGGTTAACCACTAGGGGGCAGGGAGGGGTTAAATGTGTTTCCTAGGGAATGCCTCTAACTGTAGGGGGCGGGGACGCACAAGGGGAGGAGACCAATCAGTGTTCAGCTGGGAACACAGATCGCTCTCCTCTGAGCTGACAGGACATGGATCTCTGTGTTTACACACAGAGATCCACGGTCCAGCCCGGTTAACGGGCAATCGCGGGTGCCTGGCAGACATCGCGGCCGCTGGGCACACGCACCGGGTCCCGAGCAACGCGGCGCGCGCGCACGTGCCCCCTAGGCGGCCGGGAACCCGAGGCCTTCATATGACGTCCACCCAGGATGGGAGATCCCATCTGTGGACGTCATATGTCTATAGGCGGGTAGGGAAGTGGTTAAAGTGTAGCTCCAGCCAAAAAATCTATTTTTAAGCTTTTTGGAAAACATAGGGAAGGGTTATCACCCCTGTGACATTTGTTTTGCTGTCTGTGCTCCTCTTCAGAAGTTTTTATCTCACTTTCTGTCCAAATGACAAATGTTTGACAATTTGGGGTTTTTAGTGAAACAAGGATTGGTGATAAAGCATCAGTGGAGAGGAGACACGTTTTTCCCATATTAACTCTTACAGGAGAGAATTTCCCTTCCTAGGGGTAGATTTCATCTCTCTTCCTGTTGTCTCCTTCCATTTGCAAGTAGGAGTCATTTGTAAGTTGGATGTTTGAAAGTAGGGGCCTGCCCTATATACTCTGCAGAAATTGGGGCCTTAGGTGTTGGTGTTGCCACAACAGTGCTGGGCACAGGAATGGGCCCTGCTGTGAAATATTAGATCAAGAATTGTAATTACATGCCCCTGTTGAATAGGGTCAGAAAATTTGGGCCTTTGGTGGTGGTGGTGCTGGTGCCACAACACTGTAAGTCCTCACAGTTACTCTTGGTGGGAGGTGGAACGGGCCCTGCTGTGAAATATTAAATCAAGAATTGTAATTACATGCCATTGTTGAACAGGGGCAGAAAAATTGGGCCTTAGGCACTGGTGCCACAACACTTCAACCGCTCACAGATACTCTAGTTGGAGCGCAGGAATGAGCCCTCCTGCAAAATATTGCATAAAAATTGTAATTACACGCCCCTCTTAAACAGGGGCTGAAAAATTGGGCCTTAGCCACTGGTGGCGGCGCCCAGAACCAAAAATATTCTTACAAGCTATCAGCATGATCATTGAGGAGGAAGAGGATAGTCACTCAGCATAACAGGATAGTCACTCAGCATCAGCATAGGCAGTATTGAAGGGATCTGACATTTCACAAAAAATTATTCGGTAACATCAGCATCAGGGCGGCACAGTGGTGCAGTGGATAGCACTCTCGCCTAGCAGTAAGAAGGGTCGCTGGTTCGAATCCCGACCACGACACTACCTGCCTGGAGTTTGCATGTTCTCCCTGTGTCTGCGTGGGTTTCCTCCGGGTACTCCGGTTTCCTCCCACACTCCAAAGACATGCTGGTAGGTTAATTGGATCCTGTCTAAATTGGCCCTAGTATAGGTATGAATGTGAGTTAGGGACCTTAGATTGTAAGCTCCTTGAGGGTATAGGGACTGATGTGAATGTATAATATATATATATGTAAAGCGCTGCGTAAATTGACGGCGCTATATAAGTACCTGAAATAAATAAAAAATAAAATAAATAAATTGGTAGCTGGTGGTGATCCAAGACTGATTCATTTTTATGAAGGTCAGTCAAACGACCGAGTAGGTGGACATGCGCACCCTGTGATCGATTACAAAACCTCCAGCAGCACTGAATGTGCGTTCCGAAAGAACGCTGGATGCAGGACAGGCCAGTAGCTCAATTGCATACTGTACAAACTCTGGCCAGTGATTCATCCTCAAGACCCAGTAACCCAGAGGATTTTCAGTGGGAAAGGTGTCCAAGTCAGATCTTGCTCCTAGGTATTCCTGCACCATGTAAAACAGACGCTGGCGATGGTTGCTGGAACCGATCATACCTTGGGGCTGCGGACTAAAAAATTGTCCGAATGCATCGGTCAGACGGCCACCTTCTTCACCGCTCCTTCTTTGACTGACCGAAGCCTCTGCAACACGTTGTCCAGGAGCAGGAGTTTGTAACCTCCCAGTCTCTGGGAACGCGTTGCACAGACCTTTCTGCAAGGCCTCCCGAAGAGGTTTCATCCTCTACTCCCTCTATGAAGGCAAGCTAAGGTCCGCAACCTTACCCTTGTAATGTGGATCAAGGAGGGTTGCCAGCCAGTATTGATCCCTCTCCTTGATACCACGAATACGAGGATCCTTCCACAGGATTTGCAGGATCAGGGAGGCCATGCAGCATAGGTTTGCTGAGGCATTCAGTCTGGAGTCCTCTGGGTCACCAAGGATGACATGATCCGCAGCCACCTCCTCCCAGCCACGTACAAGTCCATGGGTTTCTTTTGACTGTAAATGATCCCTTAAAGACTGCTGCTGATGCTGAGTGCCAGGCTCCACCTCCATGCTGACACAATCCTCCTCCTCCTCGTCCTCTTCCTGTGTGATTGGTGGGCATGCAAGTACACTGTCTGGATAAAGGGGGCGTTGAGAGCTAAGGAAGTCCTCCTCTTCTTTCCTCTGTTCTGCCTCAAGTGCCCTGTCAATTTTTCAATGCAGCGTGTGCTCCAACAGTTGGACAAGGGGGACAGTGTCACTGATGCATGCACTGTCACTGCTCACCATCCTTGTGGCCTCCTCAAATGGTGACAGGACAGTGCATGCATCCCTGATCATGGCCCACTGGTGTGGGGAAAAAAAACAAGCTCCCCTGACCCTGTCCTGGTGCCATAGTTGCACAGGTACTCATTGATGGTCCTCTGCTGCATGTGCAGCCACTGCAGCATGGCCAACGTTGAGTTCCACTTAGTGGGCATGTCACAGATTAGGCGGTTCTTGGGCAGGTTAAATTCCTTTTGGAGGTCAGCCAGCTGAGCACTGGCATTATATGACTGGTGGAAATGCACACAGACTTTCCTGGCCTGCCTCAGGACATCCTGTAAGCCAGGGTACCTGCACAAGAACCGCTGCACCAAGTTAAGGACGTGAGCCAAACAGGGCATATGGGTCAGTTGTCCCTGTCGGAGGGCGGAGAGGAGGTTGGTGCCATTGTTGCAAACCACCATACCTGCCTTAAGCCGGCATGGCATCAACCACCTCTGAACCTGCCCCTGCAGAGCTGACAGAATCTCTGCCCCAGTGTGGCTCCTGTCCCCCAAGCACACCAGCTCAAGCACCGCATGGCATCTTTTGGCCTGCGTGCTTGCATAGCCCCCTGAATGCCTACGGAGCACCGCTGGTTCCGAAGTCAAATCAGCACAGGAAGAGGCCATGGAGGAAGAAAAAGAGGAGGGGGTGGAAGAGAGAGGCGTGGCAGAATCACTACTAGTAGTATTTTGGAGGCACGGTGGCAGAACAACCTCCAACACTACTGCACCCTGTCCTGCATCCTTCCCAGGTGCCAGAAGAGTCACCCAGTGCATGGTGAAAGATAGGCAACATCCCTGTCCATGCCTGCTGGACCATGAGTCAGCAGTAATATGCACCTTACCGCTGACTGCCCTGTCCAGCGAGGCCAAGACATTGCCTTCCACATGCCGGTAGAGAGCCGGAATCACCTTCTGTGAGAAAAAGTGGCATTTAGGAACCTGCCACTGAGGAACCGCACATTCCACAAACTCATGGAAGGGGGCAGAGTCTACCAACTGAAAAGGCAGCAGTTGAAGTGCTAGCAATTTAGCCAAGCTAGCATTCAACCGCTGGGCATGTGGATGGCTGGGAGTGAACTTCTTTCAGTGGTGCAGCAGCTGGGGCAGGGATTTGCTTGGTTTGAGCTGGTGTGCTTGGGGGACAGGAGCCACACTGGGGCAGAGGTTCTGTCAGCTCTGCAGGGGCAGGTTCAGAGGTGGTTGATGCCACGCCAACTTAAGGCAGGAATGGTGGATTATGACAAATGGCACCAACCTCTTCTCCATCCTCCGACAGGGACAATTGACCCATGTGCCCTGTTTGGCTCACGTCCTTAACTTGGTGGTGCAGCAGTTCTTGGGCAGGTACCCTGGCTTACAGGATGTCATGAGGAAGGCCAGGAAAGTCTGTGTGCATTTCCGCCTGTCATAGAATGCCAGTGCTCGGCTGGCAGACCTCCAAAAGGAATTTAACCTGCTCATGAACCGCCTAATCTGTGACATGCCCACCAGGTGGAACTCAACGTTGGCCATGCTGCAGCAGCACCTGTGTGACTATTGCACCAGGACAGGGTCAGGGGAGCTTGTTTTTTTTCCCCACGCCAGTGGGCCATGATCAGGGATGCATGCACTGTCCTGTCTCCATTAGAGGAGGCCACGGGGATGGTGAGCAGTGACAGTGCATGCACCAGTGGCACTGTCCCCCTTGTCCACCTGTTGGAGCACACGCTGCATGGAATAATGGACAAGGAACTTGAGGCAGAACAGAGGCAGGAAGAGGAGGACTTCCTTAGCTCTCAAAGCCCCCTTTATCCAGACAGTGTTCCTGCGTGCCCACCGATCACACAGGAAGGGGAGGAGGAGGAGGATTGTGTCAGTATGGAGGTGGAGCCTGGCAATCAGCATCAGCAGCAATCTTTAAGGGATCATTTAGAGTCCCAAGAAACACATGGACTTGTACGTGGCTGGGAGGAAGTGGCTGCGAATCATGTCATCCTTAGAGACCCAGGGGACTCCGGACCGAATGCCTCAGCAAACCTACGCTGCATGGCCTCCCTGATCCTGCAAAGACTGCGGAAGGATCCTCGTATTCGTGGTATCAAGGAGAAGGACCAATACTGGCTGGCAACCCTCCTTGATCCACTTATCTTATCTTATCTTGGTGTCGCAGAGGGAGCAGAGGATGAAACATCTTTGGGAGGCCTTGCAGATAGGTCTGTGCAACACGTTCCCAGAGACTGGGAGGTTACAAACTCCTGTTTCTGGACAACGTGTTGCTGAGGCTTCGGTCAGTCAAAGAAGGATCGGTGGAGAAGGTGGCCGTCTGACCGATGCGTTCAGACAATTTTTTAGTCCGTAGCCCCAAGGTATGATCGGTTCCAGCAACCATCGCCAGCGTCTGTTTTACATGGTGCAGGAATACCTAGGGGCAAGATCTGACTTGGACACCTTTCCCACCAAAAATCCTCTGGGTTACTGGGTCTTGAGGATGGATCACTGGCCAGAGCTTGCACAGTATGCAATTGAGCTACTGGCCTGTCCTGCATCCAGCGTTCTTTCGGAACGCACATTCAGTGCTGCTGGAGGCTTTGTAACCAATCACAGGGTGCGTCTGTCCACCGACTCGGTCGATCATCTGACCTTCATAAAAATGAATCAGTCTTGGATCACCACCAGATACCAAGCACCTGATGCTGATGTAACCAAATAATTGTTTTTTTAAAATGTCAGATCCCTTCAAAGACTGCCTATGCTGATGCTGAGTGACTATCCTGTTATGCTGAGTAATTAACCTCTTCCTCCTCAATGATCATGCTGAAAGCTTGTAAGGACAATTTTGGTTCTGGGCACCGCCACCAGTGCCTAAGGCTGCAATTCTTTGCAGCAGGGCTAGTTCCTGCGTTCCAACTAGAGTATCTGTGAGGAGTTACAGTGTTGTGGCACCAGCACCAGTGCCTAAGGCCCAATTTTTCAGCCCCTGTTCAACAGGGACATGTAATTAGAATTCTTGATCTAATATTTCACAGCAGGGCCCATTTCTGCGCCCACAAAGAGTAACTGTAAGGACTTACAGTGTTGTGCCACCAGCACCACCACCACCAAAGGCCCAATTTTTCTGGCCCTGTTCAACAGGGGCATGTAATTACAATTCTTGATCTAATATTTCACAGCAGGGCCCTGTGAGGGCTTACAGTGTTGTGGCCGCAACAACACCTAAGGCCCAAATTTCTGCTGAGTATATAGGGCAGGCCTCTACTTTTAAACATCCAACTTACAAACGACTCCTACTTGTAAACGGAAGGAGACAGCAGGAAGTGAGATGAAATCTACCCCTAGAAAGGGAAATTCTCTCCTGTAAGAGTTAATATGGGAAAAACTTTTCTCCTTTACACTGATGCTTTATCACCAATCCTTGTTTCTCTATAAAACCGAAATTTTAAAAAAACATTTGTCATTGGGACAAAAAGTGAGGTGAAATCTTCTGAAGAGGAGGACAGACAGCACAACAAATGTCACAGGGGTGATAACCCTTCCCTATGTTTTCCAAAAAGCTTAAAAACAGATTTTTTGGCTGGAGCTAAACACGTTAAAAATGTACCAGTTCAAAATTACAAACAGATTCTACTTAACAACAAACCTACAGTCCCTGTCTTGTTTGCACCGCCTGTATACTGCTGTTCAGAGTATATAGGGCCTGGTGGCCCCACACCTTTCCTTTTTTAATTTAGGTGCGGGGTTCCCCTTAATATCCATACAAGACCCAAAGGGCCTGGCATTGGACTGGGGGTACCCATGCCGTTTGTTTCACTGATTTTCATCCATATTGCCAGGACCAGACATTACATTAAACCCGCAAGCAGTTTTAAATGCCTTTTTTTCCTTTAAAAATGTCATTTTGTGCAGGGACTGTTCTAAGCACGGGAAACACGCGCCACTTTACAGGCATACTATAGACACCCCCCAGGTACGATATTTAAAGGAATATTTAACTTTTTTTTTTTTTTACTTTAAGCATCATTAAAATCACTGCTCCCGAAAAAACGGCCATTTTTAAAAGTTATTTTTGCATTGATACATGTCCCCTGGGGCAGGACCCGGGTCCCGAAACCCTTTTTAGGACAATACCATGAAAATTAGCCCTTTAAAATTAGCACTTTTGATTTCGAACGTTCGAGTCCCATAGATGTTGATGGGGTTCTAACGTTCGTGCGAATTTTCGGTCCGTTCGCAGGTTCTGGTGCGAACCGAACTGGGGGGGTGTTCGGCTCATCCCTATTCCTGGCAGATACCTGTAGCAATCCGGTAGGGAGGAGGGAAAACAGTCTGGTGCTGACAAGGGTGTCAGTGAGGGGGGAGGGGGGGACATACGGACGGATGGCCGAGCTGTGCCTCCACAGTGTTCACACTGCCTCTGTGTTATGGAGGGAGACACGACCGTGTATGCAGATTGATATTGATATTCTCTAGAGTCTCTGCTAAAAATATATACAGTATATATAAACATTCAGGGGTTATAAGTCATTTTCTAGCAAAAAATACTGATTTAAACTTGTAAACAAAAAAGTGTCAGAAAAGACTTTGTCCTCAAGACAATCTTCAAGGGTATGTCTGATGTCTTTGTACTACAAGTTGGCCTCAGGTGTCCTGTAACTACAGTAGACAGTATATTTCATGGAGTTTGTAAAGTGGCCCTCCCTTCGCTATAACAAATGGCTTAGATATTTACTGTGAGTTGCTCAATAGCTTATTACAAAAGGAAACATTTGTGATCTGTGGGCTTTGTTGTGCCATATTGACAGTTGTACATGCAAGTCTTGGCCTTTACAATTGGCCATTATTATTAGGAAAACATTTACATAGGGAAAGTCAACTTTAACCTCCTGGGGTGAAGCCACAGGGGGGATGAAGGACGGGGGAATAAGGACTTGTGTAGAACAGTAGCCATTAGCACTTGTTTTGGTGGAACTAGTAAGAGATGGGATGCAAGGGCAAGTTGATTTGACAACATTGACATTGGAAGTGGGTTTTTGGATTCTTTTGTGTCCATTTTTTACCTTACTTATTTAGTAATAAAGTACCACATACCATACTATAGTGATCCTCTTCATGTGACCTTTTGGTGAGCTTTGGGTTTCTATGAAGATGTCCTTATATTTTAGACGAGGAGGTATTTTAATTGATGAGGGAATTCCAGGGGTGTTTTTATTATCTTTATCATTTCCATCACTGAAAAATGGTCACCGGGACTAATAAAGGAGTGCATTTCCTCGGCACAGATAGCAATAAAAATCAACAGGGAGTCTAACTCTTCCCCACTCCATCCAAAGCTAAAAAAATATATTTATTCAACAAAGGTGTCTATCAAGGAACGTTCCTCCTATCTAGCCAACCATGATCAGCTCAGGGATTGATATGACATGTCTGGACATCTTTGCTTGGATCGGATTGGGGAGAGTCAATCAGCCAGTGGGGTTCTTTCCAGATGGGGATATCAGCTAGGCTCCCCCACATATAGACACTGGCTTTATTTTTTTATACCATGAGTATTAGGTGGAACAATTGTTTGGCCTCTACCTTGTCATCTGTAGGAAGCATTAGAAGCTTTTTCATATTTCTTCCAAGCCAACACCACCATGTGAAGTACTCCTTGGTTCTTTGCTGCTATTTTTTTCTATAATTACAGTTTTTCTAGGGGCCAAACATTAGCTTTCTGAGGATTCAATTCCCTTATTTATTTTTTTAATATTATCTTCCTCTAAGTAGGAAGACATCTGCCAGAGCCAGGAGAAAGGATCTAAGCTAGGTCCCTTCTTCCAGACATAGGAGCCCTGTAGGAAACATGTTCTGCACTTATGGGCAGTGTGGACAAGGGTGACAAGCAGTCCAAGTGGTTACAGTGGCTCCTGTGGTGAGAATGCTGGATCTAAGAATCTAAGCTAGATCCATTCTTCCAGATATAGGCACCCCATAGGAAGCTTGTTCTGCACTGACGAGCAGTAAGGACAAGGGTGACAAGCAGCCCAAGTGGTCATAGCAGGGCCGTCTTATCCAGTGGGCACACCTGGTGCACATGGGGCCCAATCAGGATGGGCCCAGACCTAGAGAGATGCTGCTGGCACTGGGGCGCAAATACTCCCCCAGCTTTGCCTTATCTCTCCTACTGATTGCAACACATTAATCCCTCTCCTCTTCACTCACTCTCCTGCCACGGCTCACTCCACCTTCTTTTCAGATGAGTTTCTTTCAATTATTTCTGCTACAAACAGGTCACCCTCTGCTTCTCCCTTTATCTACACTTTCAGTTTGCTGTAAGTTGAACACTTTCACACGATCCAATCCTCCTCCCCTCTCCCCTGATAACACTATGTCCTCTCCTTTCCATAAATCTGCACTATAAACAACACTGGAGCCTCCGCTCTCAGTTCTGGGCATTTGGAAGAGATAGAAAGGGTGCAAGACTAGGGGCAGCTGGTGCTCATAATTTTTGGCGGGGCGCAAACTAATTGAAAAATACTGAAAAAAAAAAACATCAATTGCAGCCACTGTGTCCATCAAACACAGCCACTGTGCCCATCAAATGCAGCCACTGTGCCCATCAAATGCAGCCACTGTGCCCATCAAACGCTGCCACTGTGCCCATCAAACGCTGCCACCGCGCCCATCAAACGCTGCCACTATGCCATCAAATGCTGCCACTGTGCCCATCAAATGCTGCCAATGTGCCCATCAAATGCTGCCACACTGCCCATCGAATGCTGCCACTATGCCATACAATGGAACCACTGTGACCCCCCCGCTCACCGTCTGCCTGGCACTTACCCTGTCTCGGTGGGGTAGCGGGTGATGGCGGTGAGCAGTGTCCTCCAAGCGGTGTCCTCCAAGCGGTGTCTTCATGTGTCTCTTCCTGTCCTCTCCTCCCGTCTGGGGTCCAATCACAGTGCTTATCGTTTCAGCCAATCAGGTGACGGGTAACAGACCCAAGCACCTGATTGGCGGAGAGGCGGTTCAGTGTTAGGACAGCGAATATTCATTCGCTGTTCTAACACACCTGGGTAAACTGCGAGAGCCAAGCATGGTTACCTTTTTTGATGCCTATTAGAGCCTATGGCTCTAATCATGTGCTTCAAAAATACCCCCCGCCACTGTAATTTAGGTGCCCGGCACTCAAAAAAGGGGCCAGGTGCCTGAATAGGGGGTGGCACCAGTGGCCATGGATAAATTCATGCAATGCATCAATCTATCCATTGGTCATAGAAGGGGTGTCTGGAGAGAGGGTCCCTTATGGACGCACTGCCACTGTGCAAGACAGATGAACATGTGAACTGTCTTGCACCCTTTCTATGCCTGCTCACTTTTTATCTCTTCCAACTGTCCTGCAGCCTAACACATTTTCTGCAGCTATTTAAACTGTCCATAGCATAGCACACTCCCAATCCCTTTATTCTGAGCAAAACACACTCCCGATCCCTGCATTCTGAGCAAAACACACTCCTTATCCCTGCATTCTGAGCAAAACACACTCCCGATCCCTGCATTCTGTGCATGACACACTCCCGATCCCTGCATTCTGAGCAAAACACACTCCCGATCCCTGCATTCTGAGCAAAACACACTCCCGATCCCTGCATTCTGTGCATGACACACTCCCGATCCCTGCATTCTGAGCAAAACACACTCCCGATCCCTGCATTCTGAGCAAAACACACTCCCGATCCCTGCATTCTGAGCAAAACACACTCCCGATCCCTGCATTCTGAGCAAAACACACTCCCGATCCCTGCATTCTGAGCAAAACACACTCCCGATCCCTGCATTCTGAGCAAAACACACTCCCGATCCCTGCATTCCGAGCATAACACACTCCTGATCCCTGCATTCTGAGAGCAAGCACTCCTGATCCCTGCATTCTGAGAGCAAGCACTCCTGATCCCTGCATTCTGAGAGCAAGCACTCTTGATCCCTGCATTCTGAGAGCAAGCACTCCTGATCCCTGCATAGAAGGGGTGTCTTGAGAGAGGGTCCCTTATGGACGCACTGCCACTGTGCAAGACAGATGAACATGTGAACTGTCTTGCACCCTTTCTATGCCTGCTCACTTTTTATCTCTTCCAACTGTCCTGCAGCCTAACACATTTTCTGCAGCTATTTAAACTGTCCATAGCATAGCACACTCCCAATCCCTTTATTCTGAGCAAAACACACTCCCGATCCCTGCATTCTGAGCAAAACACACTCCTTATCCCTGCATTCTGAGCAAAACACACTCCCGATCCCTGCATTCTGTGCATGACACACTCCCGATCCCTGCATTCTGAGCAAAACACACTCCCGATCCCTGTATTCTGAGCAAAACACACTCCCGATCCCTGCATTCTGAGCAAAACACACTCCCGATCCCTGCATTCTGAGCAAAACACACTCCCGATCCCTGCATTCTGAGCAAAACACACTCCCGATCCCTGCATTCTGTGCATGACACACTCCCGATCCCTGCATTCTGAGCAAAACACACTCCCGATCCCTGCATTCTGAGCAAAACACACTCCCGATCCCTGCATTCTGAGCAAAACACACTCCCGATCCCTGCATTCTGAGCAAAACACACTCCCGATCCCTGCATTCTGAGCAAAACACACTCCCGATCCCTGCATTCTGAGCAAAACACACTCCCGATCCCTGCATTCTGAGCATAACACACTCCTGATCCCTGCATTCTGAGAGCAAGCACTCCTGATCCCTGCATTCTGAGAGCAAGCACTCCTGATCCCTGCATTCTGAGAGCAAGCACTCTTGATCCCTGCATTCTGAGAGCAAGCACTCCTGATCCCTGCATTCTGAAAGCAATGTACTCCTGATCCCTGCATTTTGAGAGCAACGTACTCCTGATCCCTGCATTCTGAGAGCAACGTACTCCTGATCCCTGCATTCTGAGAGCAACACCCTCTTTAATACTGCATTCTCAGTGCAATGCACTACTTAACCCTGCATTCTGAGCGCAACGCAATCCTTAACACTGCATTTTGAGCATAACGCACTGCTTAACCCTGCATTCTGAGTATCATGCACTTCTTAACCCTGCTTACTGTCTTTTTATTTTTGTTTGGTGGGGTGCTTCAGAATTCCTTGCCTATAGGCTCCTGAGATTTAAATCCAGCCTTGCAAATCACATCAGAATGCAAAAAAAGTAGTGCATACACTGGCACCACGTTCTGGTGTGAACCGGCCCCAACAACAGGACACTGTGCCCGGTGATCTTTCACTTCATCAGTGTTGTTCAAGTAGATCTCCATCTGTCTAAGGTTGCCTACCCCTGCCTTAGAGCCTTTTCAATCCCTTTTGCTCCCCCAGATCCCCCCAAGATCCCTTTAGTTCCATGCACCAACTCATTCCCAACTGGGAAATATGTTTCCTCAGTCCATTTCATTCTATCAAAAGTGAGACTTCCGGGGTCTTTTTACACCCCTGATATCTCACCAAAGACAACAGCATTATGACAAAAATGTAAGCAATTATTTTTTTTAAAAATGGTTTAAAAAAATAGATCAACATCAAACTAAAAGTTCTAATCAGCCTAAAAAGCCGCGCCCAATATGTAGCATAATTTAGCCATGCCCACTGTTTGCCACGGCACATGTAGCACACCGCAGATCACCATCTTCATTGTTGGGGCCCCAATGCATTACTTTGCCCAGGGACCCATGATGCTATTAAGATGACACTGGGTTATAGTGGCTCCTGTGGTGACAATGCTGGATTTAGGGATCTAAACTAGATCTAAGGATCTAAGCTAGATCCCTTCTTCCAGACATAGGCGCCCCATAGGAAACTTGTTCTGAATTGATGGGCAATGAGGACAAGGGTGACAAGCAGTCCAAGTGGTTACAGTGGCTCCTGTGGTGACAACGCTGCGCAAGCATCACTTTAGACCCAACATCATTGTCAACTTGCAGGAGGAAGGATCCAGGCTAGATCCCTTCTTCCAGACACAGGGCACCACATTGATTACTTGTCCTGCGCTGATGGGCAGTGAGGAGGAAGGTTATCAGCAGTGACAACAGTCCAAGTGGTTACAGTGGCTCCTGACGTGACAACGCTGCATGAAAATTCACTTAAAAAAAATAGCGTTGTCAACCTTCAGGAGGAAAGGATCCAAGATCAATCCCTTCTTCCAGGCACAGGGTGCCCCATTAGATACGTGTCCTGCACTGATGGGCAGTGGGGAGGAGGGTTATCAGCAGTGAAGAGCAGTCCAAACATGCAGTGGTGACAACTCTGCAAAGGGCGTTGTCAGCCTACAGAGGGGAAGGTCCTAAGGCTGCCACTTTCATTTAAATTGTAATTTAAAAGAGATTTATGAGGAAGAATTTCCCTTTTTGGATATATTTATACTTTAATATTATAAAACTGGAAAAGTGAACGAAAGCAAGAAAATTGGTCAAAATATGCTAGAATGCTAAAAAGGGCCGAAGAACAAAATCGCTACTTTAGGAAAAGTGACCCTTTCACTCTATCTGCTTTGAAAATGTCAAATTAGGATTTGGGTGGAGTAAATCATGGGAGTAATGGGGCGTACACACGGTCGGACTTTTCGTCTACAAAAGTCCGACAGCCTGTCCGACAGACTTCCGGCAGACTTTCGGCGGACTTGCGGTGGACTTGCGGTAGACTTTCTAACGAACGGACTTGCCTACACACGACCACACAAAAGTCCGACGGATTTGTACGTGATGATGTACACCGGACTAAAATAAGGAAGTTGATAGCCAGTAGCCAATAGCTTTCCTTAGCGTGGGTTTTTGTCCGTCGGACTAGCACACAGACGAGCGGATTTCGGGGTCCGTCGTAGTTACGACGTAAAGATTTGAAGCATGTTTCAAATCTAAAGTCCGTCGGATTTGAGGATGAAAAAGTCCGCTGAAAGTCCGGGGAAGCCCACACACGATCGGATTACCAGCCAGCTTTAGTCCGTCGGCATCCGTTGGACTTTTGTAGAGGAAAAGTCCGACCGTGTGTACGCCCCATAAGTGTATATACTCTAAGGCTGGGTTCACATATATGCCAATTGGATGCGTTTTTAACCGTATCCAATTCACATAACATGTGAGTGTGACCGGCTTTCAATGGAGCCGGTACACACATATCCGGTGGTGGCTTCAGTGCGGTTTTGAAAAGGGTCTTGTGCGTTTTTGGGTCCGGTTCAGGTGCGAATTCAGGGGAAAATTTGCACCTGCATCACACCTGGACTGGTGAACCGAAATGCACAGGACATCAGACTGCAATCCACAGCCAAATACACTATATGAGCAAAAGTATTGGGACGCCTGCCTTTACACACACACACGAACTTTAATGGCATCCCAGTCTTAGTCCGTAGGGTTCAATACCGTGTTTCCCTGAAAATAAGCCCGGGTCTTATATTAATTTTGCCAACAAAAGACACAGTAGGGCTTATTTTCGGGGTAGGTCTTACCATGTAATGTGCTGTCTTCTCTCCCCCTCTCTCTCTCCCTGCCTGACAAGAATCCCCAGTGTGAACCAAGTTAAAATGCTTGTAAATCCTATATTCCACTCTATTAAAGTAGTATATAATGTACAATGTGCTCCTCTGTGACCCACCGGAGCTCTTTTCCCTGCAATTATATTACAGAAGCACACACATCGTACATTATATACTACTGTAATAGAGTAGATTATAGGATTTCACAAGCATTTTAAACTAGGGCTTATTTTCTGGGTAGGGCTTATATTGCAGGCCTCCTGGAAAATAACGCTAGGTCTTATTTTCAGGGTAGGTCTTATTTTCAGGGAAACACGGTATTGAGTTGGCTCACCCTTTGCAGCTATAACAGCATCAACTCTTCTGGGAAGGCCGTCCACAAGGTTTAGGAGTGTGTCTATGGGAATGTTTGACCATTCTTCCAAAAGCGCATTTGTGAGGTCAGGTATTGATGTTGGATGAGAAGACCTGGCTCACAGTCTCCGCTCTAATTCATCCCAAAGGTGTTCTAACGGGTTGAGGTCAGGACTCTGTGCAGGCCAGTCAAGTTCCTACACCCCAAACTCGCTCATCCATGTCTTTATGGACCTTGCTTTGTGCACTGGTGTGCAGTCATGTTGGAACAGGAAGGGGTAATCCCCAAAGTTGGGAGCATAAAATTGTCCAGAATGTCTTGGTATGCTGACACCGTAAGAGTTCCCTTCACTGGAACTAAGGGGACAAGCCCAACCCCTGAAAAACAACCCCACACCATAATCCCCCCTCCACCAAATGATTTCGACCAGTGCACAAAGCAAGATACATAAAGACATGGATGAGCGAGTTTGGGGTGGAGGAACTTGACTGAACTGCACAGAGTCCTGACCTCAACCTGATAGAATACCTTTGGGAAGAATAATGCCACGTACACGCGATCGCATATTCCAACAACAAAATCCATGTTTTTTTTCTGACAGATGTTGGCTCAAATTTGTCTTGCATACACACGGTCACACAAATGTTGTCGGAAATTCTGAACGTCAAGAACGCGGTGATGTACAACACGTACGACAAGCCGAGAAAAATGAAGTTAAATAGCTGGTGCGGCTCCTCTGCTTGGTTCCGAACATGCGTGGAACTTTGTGCATCGGAATTGTGTACACACGATCGGAATTTCTGACAATGGATTTTATTATCGGAAAATTTGAGATCCAGATCTCAAATTTTGTGTGTCGGAAATTGCCCGATGGAGCCTACACACGGTTGGATTTTCCGACAACAAGCTCCAATCAAACATTTTCCGTTGGAATATCCGACCGTGTCTACGGGGCATTAGAGTGGAGACTGCGAGCCAGGCCTTCTCATCCAACATCAGTGCCTGACCTTCACTGCTGAATTCGCACCTGAACCAGACCCAGAAATGCACAGGACCCTTTTTGAAACACCACCTCGTCAGCCCCAGAAATGTGTGTACCGGCTCCATCGAGAGCGAATTGGATGCGGTTTAAAACACATTCACTTTGCATATATGTAAACACAGCCTAGAACTTATGTTTATTATATATAATAGATTTTTGGGGATATTGTCTCTTGTAGTGAAAAGTTCGGAGACCCCTGTATATGATTGGGAGATTGATAGCTTATTAGTGATTTAATTTCATTCGGATGATTAGCGGTGAGCTCCACTAATGTTCTTCTCTATATTGTATTTGTTTAATAACATCTATTATTATTATTATTATTATTATTATTATTATTATTATTATTATTATTATACAGGATTTATATAGCGCCAACAGTTTGTGCAGCGTTTTACAACATGAGGGCAGCTATTGAGTTTTCTTCACACATAGAATATATATTGCTGACAATTTATAGGTTATAACAAGAGAAATGCACATTTTTCTTATATATGAGATTTGTAACGAAATAACAATTTCCATCTTTAGAAAGATTCCTGCGGGTGTATTCCTTGTAGTGGGAATTCCTGGGCTCGTGTCTCCTGACAATGGGAGGTTGTGATGTTTGGAAGGGTGTAATGTACACTGAGATCGCTCACCATTGTTGGGGCTGTTGAGATGTAGATGAAGGTTGGAGTCACACGGGGGATGAAGGGTTGGTGGGACATATCAGGAGAACAATGTGGGCCTGATGGGTTACTTAAGGCTTCTATCATGTGCTAATCACTGTAAACAGGGTTCAGATTGAGAAGTGAGACTCCTCCAGGCAAGAAATGGGAAGTCACTTTCATATGTGTCATGGGACTGATAACCCTAAAAGACGCAAATTGAAAGCATATTGTACAAAGTTTAGGTGAGTCTATGAGAGTTTAAAAGCATTTTGTTTACAGGCGTTTTTTACACTACACGCCCCTCTGCAAAAGCCAGGAATTGATGTACAGCAACAACATACCTTTTTTTTTTACTAAAAAAAGTTGAAACTTGACATTCAGAAGAGATAAGAGGAGTTTAGGAGAGATTGATGTTTTTACAGCTCCTAAACGTCTCCAGAAAACGCGATAGAGAAGGTTTTTTTTCCTACCTCTGAACGTCCCTGACAGAAAACGCCTGTAGTAGTCATAATGTGCAAAGACACATAGAACACAATAGAAGTGCTTCTAGAGGCAGGTGAAAAAAACGCCAAACGCCTGTAGAATCGACGTTTTTTAAGTCCAGTGTGCATGGAACCTAATAGTGTCAGGATTGTCACATTAGCCATCGATATTTCTTGTTCTTGTGTGATGGTGAACCGAGAATACTCACATTAAGAATCAACACATTTGTTACAATCTGCAATCACTTTTAGATCCACCAACAATTATCTAGTCTAAGGGCCGGCCTGATTAGATACAAATTGATTGGGTAGATTAGGTAGGTTCTTATATAGTTCTGGTAAATCTAAAGTTGATTGGGCAAAGTTTGTATGGTCAAATTGTAACATGTTTGGTGACCCTAAAGCTGACCACATGCGAGAATCTGATTGTAAAATCTCCTTTAGATCTACCAACAACTATGTAGTGCATGGGTACTCAACTTGTGGCCCTCCAACTGTTGCTAAACTATAATGCCCATCATGCCTCTGCCTTTGGGAGTCATGCTTGTAGGCATCAGCTTTGCAGTGCCTCATGGGACTTCCACAACAGCTGGAAGGCCACCGGTTGAGCACCCATGATGTAGTGTAAGGGCCTGCCTGATTGGATACAAATCCATTGGATAGATTAGGTAGGTCCTCATATTACATTGCTTCTTTTTTCTGTAAAGTTGATATTACAAAGATGATACGGTCAGATGTTTTGGGGACACGAACCGTGACTGTCTTATAAGATTCATGGTCAATATTCCCATAAAACACTTTGATAGTTTATCTTCGTTGTCAAATTACTAATCCAACCAGCAGAAATGAATCTAAAGGCCATATTTATCCAGCACAGAATGGACTCGCATATACAAGAACCTTTTTTTGATTATTCTATATTGGACAGTGGTATTTCCCAGCTGGTATCGTAATTTTGAGTAAAAAAACGATATAATTGGAACCAACATTACTCTCCATACACCTACATTGACTTGATGACATTTACATTGTTGCAATGTTGAGTAGGGGCAGATCTTTGTTGGACACTCATTCTATATATCATTTTTTATAAGATTCTTCTAACTCCCTGGTGTCCAACCTGTGGCCCTCCGATGCTTGTAGTGCAGCCCTTACCCCCAGCAGTCAGTACAGAGAGCACTGATTTGTAAAGGGTTCCGTAACTGTAGTAAAGTCCAGTGGTCTCTTGTAACATTTGCCTAGTCTCTGATGGTCTCCTATAGCATGACTTCAGTCTCCAACCACTCTAGTACAGGGGGTCTCCAAACTTTCCAAACAAAGGGCCAGATTACTGTCCTTCAGACAGAAGGGGGTTGGACTAGGGCCATTTAGAACAGAAAATGTTCTGGTGTCCAGTGGGAGTAAACAGCGCTCTATCTTTGATGTCAATAGAAAGAATTGTGCCCCATCATTGGTGCTAATGAAAGGAATTGTTCCCCATCATTGGTGTTAATGGAAGGAAATGTGCCCCATCATTAGTGTTAATGGAAGGAGTTGTGCTCCATTATTGGGGGACCTGCATCCAAATCGCAATGGTGTGAACCCAGCCTAAAGTTCCATGGGAGGTCTTCCATGTTTAAGAGTAGATTTCCATTTCTCTGAAGAAATTTCCTCTCATTTCCTATTGTGTCTATAGTATAGGAAGTGAACAGAAATCTAAACATGGCAGACATTTTAACCATTTCCTACAGTATCCAAAAATGTTTTAAAAAGTTTTGTCTTTTTATGCTTACTTTTTTGGAAAATCTGCTATTACTGACAGAAACAAATACAGACATTGGTTTTAACCCATTTCCACTCCATCCAAAAATGAAACACAGTTTTGATACTCTGGTTTTAATTCAGCTTGAGTACATTTTTTCCCCCTTTTACTAAAAAGCCGTTTTGGTTAGAGTTACTGGGTTTGGTTTACTAAAGCCAAATAGGCCGATCACTTTACAAGGGAATTAAACCTTAGCTTAGTAAATGAGGTGAAGCTCTGCAGCCTTCCATCATTCAATCATATGCAAGAAAACAATGTGGGTTTTTTTTTTACATTTTCGTTGCCTGGTTGGGTTTCCTTTGTAAAGCGCATTTCACCACATTCACTAAGTTAAGGGAAAAATCAGTTGCAAAGTGAACACCGGTTTGCCTTTAGTAAGTCAAACTCGGTTTGTTCAGTTCTGGAGACCTCACATGCAAGAAGATATTGATAAGATAGAATGAATCCAGAGATGGACAACAAAATGGTGAAAGGTCTGAGGGATGAAACATATCAGGAGAGACTTCAGGAACTTACAGTCTGGAGGAAAGAAGGGAAAGGATGGATATGACAACCTTCAAACTCGTAAAGGGGGTGAATAAGGTTCAGGAGGGCAGGATTTTCAATATGGAGCCAAGTTTAGGAACACGAGGACATGACCTCAAAACTAGATGAAAGAAAGTTCTACACTAATCTTAGAAAGACTTGGAACAGACTTTCAGAAGAGGTAGTGAGTCAGTCAACAGTCAGCCCCTGTTCACATTAGAGTGACAGGTCAAATCGCATGACAAGTCACATCCTATTGCCAACAATCACTCTGTTCAAATCAGTGCGACGCCGACTCATGCATATTGGATGCGGTGTAAAGCGCATCCAAATCGCATATATGTGAACCCAGCCTAAATCTCCCCTAATGTATTTAACATTACTGGGCATTTTATTCTCCAGATTTGCATCCCTGCTCCATGTCCCTTTTCCACCATATTTATCATCAGTATAAAAAAATAATTTCAAAGCATGTCTATCATAGATTTAAAATAGCAGTTTCGTTGTTGGGGTGTCAAACTAGTTAAAAAAGTTCTGCAACCAGCAAGAGCAATAAAGCAGTTTCAATACTAACCCCTATCAATCATTATACCAACATTTAATAAGTCATTAACTCATCATTATTAATTGATTATTAATAATTAATAATAATCAATTAATATGTATTTGTAGTTTTTACCCATTTAATATTACATCTAGACACACACAGACACATAGAAGAGTGAGGACAGAAAAAAAAAGACAAAGTGCTCCATCAAGTCTTCCCCACTTTTTTAATTTATATCTACAGTATATCTATATTTTTATTTTTTTTAGTATAGATTTATGTTTGCCCCAAGCATTTTTGAGATGCATGTTTGAAAATCTATTATCAGTTATAGACCTCCCATGTTATATGGAGTCCTACTGGGTGTGTTTTTTATCAAAGACATTTTTTCCTGCAAATTGCTCAGATCTGTCATCTTAACATAACGAAATTGTTCTACTTATATAGATATAATATCATATAGGTATTTATATTTTTTATGTTAAATATAATCCCCTTCAATTTGCTTCTACAAATTTCTTAAATAGAATGAATGCCTAGAAAATGTCCACTATTAAAGGAAAAAATGCTGAAAACCATCTGGAATAACAGGGACACCAATGTGCAGCAAATTTAAAACACTGATTTCAATTAAGAAATAAACAAACAGAAAAAAATGTAAATTTATGCTAAAAAAAAAGCAGTTGTAATTTAACACAGTATGTGCTCCTTAGATAAGATCCCTCAGCAAATATATCTTTCAAAGTTATTGTTAGTTTAATAAATAAAAATAACTTCTAAAATTCAATGTACTTGTAAATGTTAACTGGATAAAATTATTTTAAAAATTAGACATAAAATAAAACTATTTTGACAGCCAAAAGAAAGTCGTAAGAATATTTAGAATAATAAAACCATCAAATTCAAGTTTGGACACTTTGAGTGGTTCTGATGGATAAAAAGCAGTATTAAGCTATTTATGCCCGATGTACCCTTACAAAAGCCATTCTGAGATTGGTAAATGTGTCTAAAATTTTATGCAAAATGTAGGAAAATTTAAAGATAAAATAATTATATTTTTGAATTAGTAAAAAAAAATCTAAGTTATACATGTGATATAAAAATATATACAAACAAATCTATATCCACAGGTAAAAAAAAATTGTATATACAAGAGATCATTTTAGTATATGAACGTATTCACCTCATAAGCATACGATATACGCTCCATCAGCTTATAGTCAACACAACATATACATAACAATGCCCCCCAACATCTCAGCCCAGAAACTTCCAGGAAACGTATTCGAATGGATGGTGAGGGGCCCTCTGCAGTAAGGGAGGTGTCGCCTCTTATGGTTACAGGTGCATTTACATTATAAAGCCCAGGGTGGGGATCCCAGCACTATGTATACCTGGCTGCCCCTATACACACAACACACCTGACAAGCCATGGATTGCCCACAACATTCCTGGGACCCCCTCTACAACCAAGTCCCTGAGCCACACAGCATAGACAGGATCCTGGCCGACGTAGAGAGCTGTCCTGGAGAGGCCAACGGAGGCCCCAAAAAGCCCAACACCACTGATCAGCTCAGCAAGAAGAGTAAGAAGAGCAAAAAGAGCAAAAAGAGCAAAAAGAGCAAAAAGAGCAAAAAGAGCAAGAAGAAGAATTATCAACGCTACGCCAAACCACCCTACTCCTACTTGGCCATGATCGCCCTGGTCATCCAGGCTTCCCCCAAGAAGAAGCTCAAACTGAAACAGGTAACCAACCTTCCATTATGGGGCTTCTTGGGGCTTTAGGGCAGCTAAGGGCAGAGGGAGGGGGTGACACTGAGACTAGCTCAGATAAAGGATTTGTCAGAGGGATATTCTTTATTTTCGGCACAAAATTATTTGTTTCTGTTAGGCCTATGAAGGCTGAAAAAATTATACCAATATTTATCAAAAATAGAAGTTCAAGAAGTTGGGTGAATTGTCAATGTTTTATTTTTTTAGTTATTTTTTTATTTTTAATTTAGGCCCCTGGCTGCCTGTTATATTTGCAGCATATAAAACTCTCATGACTACAGGCTGAATTACAGAAAAAAAAATGTTTTAATTTCCTCCAAATTTTTTATATAAATAAAAAAAGCCAAAAATTTTTTTTTTCTTTTTTTTTATGAAGTGGGTCAGATTTTTGTTGTTTTTGTATGGAGCAATAAGCCTTATGCTGTCCTTACGTATATCATTCACAGGTGTTCGATTACACCAACTTTTTTTCCAAAATATGGAAAGAAAATATAAAGAAAAAAATAATAGAATCACAAACATTCAGAAAAAAAGGATTGTTTATTTAAATTTTTATTGTTTGTATTTTTTGTTCATGTAATTTCATTTGTGTGTGCTTTTTTTCAAACAGTTTTTTCTTAATATTTTTACTTTATTTTTTACTTCCTTTTTTATTTGCTTTTTTCATGTTGTGTTTAGAGAATACATCTAATACAATTGATATAATAAATTGAACATATGTGAATAATATATGTAAGGACAGTGCAGCTAAGGCCTTCATTATTATTGCTCTTATTGGGCTTAGCCCGTGCTTTGTGGAAATACGTTTTGTAATAGTGAATGATTTTATAGAGAGGGGTGCTTTTGCAATTTTATTTTAGTCTTTATTGCTGTCTGTGTCTGCTGCTGGGGAGATTTACCCTGAGACCCCCCAAAGTATGAAAGTGATTGGAAAAGCCAAAATATTGGGCTGTCAATAAAACAGGGGAAGCCTTCCAATGAAGACAATTGTTCCTGTGGCAAATGTCTAACTTGGGATTTGCCTCGCTTTGGGGAGGTTTCATCTTACTTGAAGGAAAGGGAAAAGAGAAATTTCCTCAATGGGGGACACAAAAAAAATAAATAAATCTCCACTCCATCCACAATGTCCAAAAAAAGTTTTGCCTTCAGGTCATCTTTTCTTTCCAAGTTTTGTGCCAGGATCTCAATGGTAACCCAAAAATCCCCCCAGGACATTGATGTCCCTTTCTCCCATACATACATACATTTGGCTCCCAACACCAGACTTCAGAAAGTGCTAGCTGCCTTCCCAATTCAATACAAGCATGCACAAAGTGTTCTGTCTATACCCTGACATCACTTTCTACATGCTTAATTTAGGAAGCCTTGTACCACAAATGGACAGGAGGTCTACAGTGATGTCCTCCTAAGTATCTCAGTACAGGTCTCCTGGTTATACTTATATAATGTAAGAGGTATTATTTATCTTGGTTTACGGTCATGTTCATTCACTTACAACTATACTTTTTATTATTGGCAGATCGAACATGAGATCAGCATCCTCTTCCCTTTCTTCAAGGGGGATTATCAGGGCTGGAGGGACTCTGTTCGACATAACCTCTCCTCCAATGATTGCTTCCAAAAGGTAAGGACTTGTTGCTCCTAGGATGTGATGGCGGTGATGGGCTCTTAAGGTTCTCTACATACTGCAGCCAAGTAAAAAAAAAAAAAAAAATAGGTGCAGATTCTGAGAAAAGACTTTTCTGATCATTGTAAATAGGTCACAGGGTTTTGTTACCCTGACCTGTAATAGATTTGTGTGAATCTGCTGTGCTGGCTTACGCCTCTAACGTCTTCTCCCTCTTTTGCAGATCCTGAAAGATCCGCTGAAGCCGAATGGTAAAGGCAACTACTGGATAGTGAATGTGAGCCGGATTCCCGCCGCAGCCATGAAGCTGCAGAACACGGCGGTCACCCACCAGGAAGCCTACCCTCATGACCTGGCTCCTTATATCCTGGATGGACATCCCTACAGACCTTCCACTTTTCATAACCCTCATCCTCCAATAGAAAATACTGCGGTCAGATCAGAAGCAGAGGCTCAGTCCTCAGGACCAACCCAGCCCCCTAGTGTACATCCCGCCTCAACTTACCCAGATATCTTATGGAACCTTCCAACATCATACACAACATGTGTGGCCCCTAATGTGGTGGCCCCTCCTAGCATACACCCTCTGCAGCTTTACCCCAACTTCGCACTCTCTCTATGTAATTACATGCCTTCCCCATACTCAAGCTCCACCTGTGCGGAGCGGAGGGATGTCTACCCTCCCAATGTGATACCTCAAATGTCTCCCCAGCCTAGACCCTCTGAAGCCAGGAATTCCCTGTCAGATTTCCCTCCCAATACAGCAATCTTTAATGTCCCCATATATCCCCCACCCGGGAGCTACATGTCACCTCAAAACATGTATGGGCAGCAGTTATCTCAAGGTGGGGCTTACGGGCAGCATTTATCTCAGGGTGGTGCTTACGGGCAGCATTTATCTCAGGGTGGTGCTTACGGCAGCATTTAACTCAGGGTGGCACATATGGGGAACATTTATCTCAGGTCGGGGTGTACCCAGAGTACGGACCCAACGGTTACTGATTGGCCAGATGCTGAGACAAGGCTGGTTTTGGGCCGTTCACTTTTGTCCCAAGGACTAGCTGCACTTGAAGGCTTACCTGATGACATTGGCACCAGTGGTAATTTAGTCGACTAAAATAACACTATTTTAGTTGACTAAAACAGTTCAGATGGCTAAAATACAACTAAAACTGAAATGGCATTTTAGTCAAAAGACAAAGATTAAAAATTAACACTGGTTGGCACTCAACTCAGCATGTGGCCCAGCGGAGGTGGCACCAACCAAGACATACAGTCCAAAGGCATTGGAATTGGATCACATGTATATATGACAATCATTTTGTATCTTGTCTGATTATATTCACTTGAAATAAATTTGAATTTTTATTTTACTGAAACTTGGCATCAATGTTGTAATTGTCTACATGGGTATCAAGATTAGAACTAGTAAAATAGTCTGAAAAATGTATATATCAACTGTATAGTATAGATCTTAAAGGGTCAGTCCACCCATAAATGACATTTCAGTATTTGTCTAATGCTGGCGAATTAATTGCCCTGACAGGGTCTTGTATCTCCCGATTTTACACACTTGCTGTCCCCATTATAAAGGGTTCCCAACTTCCCACCATCCCGGCACCATTTTTAATTTATTTTATGTTATGGAGAATGTGACAGAAGGCATCAAAACACAAATGTTTTATATATGAGATTTGTAATGAAATAACAATTTCCATCTTTATAAAGATTCCTG
The DNA here is from genome assembly GCF_042186555.1 of Aquarana catesbeiana. Taxonomy (NCBI): domain Eukaryota; kingdom Metazoa; phylum Chordata; class Amphibia; order Anura; family Ranidae; genus Aquarana; species Aquarana catesbeiana. Next base: position 634,910,055 of record NC_133328.1, read on the forward strand.
TGGGTGTATTGGTTGTATTCGGAATTCCTCGGCTCACGTCTAGTGATAATAGAAGCAGTGGCATCGCGATGGGGGGGCAAGGTGGGGTGCAGCCTGCACTGGGTGACACCTGCCAGAAAGGTGACACCGGGGCCGCCGCTACACAGTGCACTATATTGTATGCACTTTGAGAGCTGCAGCGGTGTGGTGAGAGCGGGACATGTAGCCGTGCGAGGGAGGCTGCCTATAACACTCCCCAGTCAGTGAAGCTAACCCTCGGGGATCTTCAATATCTCCTTCAGCTGCAGTTGGGGGCCGGAGCTGGGGGGTGTGGCTGCCTCCTCCTCTCCTCCCACACCCTTATTCACTCTCGCGGCTGAAGGAGGAGAAGAGGCGAAGACACAGCAGCCCCAAGTGTCTTCATCTCTGCAGCTATGCTGTAATTTCCTGCAAACTGCCCTATACCTCCCCAACCTTCCCTATACCTCCCCAACCTGCCCTATATCACCCCAACCTGCCCTATATCACCCCAACCTGCCCTATACCTCCCCAAACTGCCCTATTTCACCCCAACATGCCCTATACCACCCAACCTGCCCTAGAATGAATCCAGAGATGGACAACAAAATGGTGAAAGGTTTGAGGGATGAAACATCAGGAGAGACTTCAGGAACTTACAGTCTGGAGGAAAGAAGGGAAAGGATGGATATGACAACCTTCAAACTCATAAAGGGGGTGAATAAGGTTCAGGAGGGCAGGATTTTCAATATGAAGCCAAGTTTAAGAACACGGGGACATGACCTCAAAACCAGGTGAAAGAAAGTTCTACACTAATCTTAGAAAGGCTTGGAACAGACTTTCAGAAGAGGTAGCGAGTCAGTCAACAGTCAGCCCCTGTTCACATTAGAGCAACTTGACAGGTCAAATCGCATGACAAGTTGCATCCTATTTCCAGCCATCACTCTGTTCAAACCAGTGCGACGCCGACTCATGCAAATTGGATGCGGTGTAAAGCGCATCCAATTCGCATATATGTGAACGCAGCCTAAATCTCCCCTAATGTGTTTAAAATTACTGGGCATATTATTCCCCAGCTTTGCATCCCTGCGCCATATCCTTTTTCCACCATATTTTCATCAGTATAAAAAAATAATTTCAAGGCATGTCTATTATAGATTTAGAATAGCAGTTTCGTTGTTGGGGTGTCAAACTAGTTAAATAAAAGGTTCTGCAAACAGCAAGAGCAATAAAGCAGCTTCAGTAATGACCCCATCAATCATTATACCAACATTTAATAAGTCATTAACTCATTATTAATTATTAATAATAATCAATTAATATGTATTCGTAGTTTTTACCCATTTAATATTACATCTAGACACACAGACACATAGAAGAGTGAGGACAGAAAAAAAAAAGACCAAGTGCTCCATCAAGTCTGCCCCACTTTTTTCATTTATATCTACAGTATATCTATATTTTTATTTTTTTTAGTATAGATTTATGTTTGCCCCAAGCATTTTTGAGATGCATGTTTGAAAATCTATTATCAGTTATAGACCTCCCATGTTATATGGAGTCCTACTGAGTGTGTTTTTTATCAAAGACATTTTTTCCTGCAAAATGCTCAGATCTGTAATCTTAACATAATGGAATTGTGCTACTTATAGATATAATATGACATAATATCATATAGGTATTTATATTTTTTATATTAAATTCTGAGCATAAGACACTCCTGATCCCTGCATTCTGAGAGCAACACCCTCCTTAACCCTGCATTCTGAGCGCAGAGCACTACTTATCCCTGCATTCTGAGCATCATGCACGCCTTAACCCTGTTTACTGTCTTTTTATTTTTGTTTGGTGGGGTGCTTCAGAATTCCCTGCCTATAGGCTCCTGAGATGTAAATCCAGCCCTGCCTGCAAATCGCATCAGACTGCACAAAAAGTAGTGCATGCACTGGCACCACGTTCTGGTGTGAACCGGCCCCAACAACAGGACACTGTGCCCGGTGATCTTTGACTTCATCAGTGTTGTTCAAGTAGATCTCCATCTGTCTAAGGTTGCCTACCCCTGCCTTAGAGCCTTTTCAATCCCTTTTGCTCCCTCAGAGTCCCCCAAGCTCCCTTTAGTTCTATGCACCAACTCATTCCTAACTGGGAAATATGTTTCCTCAGTCCCTTTCATTGTATCAAAAGTGAGACTCCTGGGGTCTTTTTACACCCCTGATATCTCACCAGCAAGACAACAGCCTTATGAAAAAAAATGTAAACAATTATTTTTAAAAAATGTTTTAAAAAATAGGTCAAAAATCAAACTAAGGGCTCTTTCACACGGGGCGGATCAGTGATGATCCGCCCCGTGAACATCCGCTTGCTCAGCGGGGATCGCTCCGCCGGTCCCCGCTGAGCAGGAAGATGACAGGTCTGTCGCTGCACACTGTGCAGCGACGGACCTGTCAGAGCGCCGCTCTATAGGGGATCGGATGATGACGGACCGTAGTGTCCATCGTCACCCGATCCGATCCGAAAATGGATGGAAAAGTAGGGTTTTCCTCCGTTACACTTTTCGGATCGGAGTGGGTCGAAAGTTAGCGGACATGTCACCGCTGACATCCGACGCTCCATAGGGATACATGTATGTCCGTTTTTCATCCGAAAACGGAAGGATGAAAAACGGACATACGGATCGTCAGTGTGAAAGAGCCCTAAAAGTTCTAATCAGCCTAAAAAGCCGCGCCCAATATGTAGCATAATTTAGCCATGCCCACTGTTTGCCACGGCACATGTAGCACGCCGCAGGTCACCATCTTCATTGTTGGGGCCCCAATGCATTACTTTGCCCAGGGGCCCATGATGCTATTAAGATGGCACTGGGTTATAGTGGCTCCTGTGGTGACAATGCTGGATTTAAGAATCTAAGCTAGATCCCTTCTTCCAGACATAGGCACCCCATAGGAAACTTGTTCTGAATTGATGGGCAATGAGGACAAGGGTGAGAAGTAGTCCAAGTGGTTACAGTGGCTGGGTGGAGAAAATCATGGGAGTAAGTGTATATACTCTAAGGCTGGGTTCACATATATGCCAATTGGATGCGTTTTTAACCGTATCCAATTCACATAACATGTGAGTGTGACCGGCTTTCAATGGAGCCGGTACACACATGTCCGGTGGTGGCTTCGATGCGGCTTTGAAAAGGGTCTTGTGCGTTTTTGGGTCTGGTTCAGGTGCGAATTCAGGGAAAAATTTGCACCTGTATCACACCTGAACCGGTGAACCGAAATGCACAGGACATCGGACTGCAATCCACAGCCACAAATACACTATATGAGCAAAAGTATTGGGACACCTGCCTTTACACACACACATGAACTTTAATGGCATCCCAGTCTTAGTCCGTAGGGTTCAATACCGTGTTTCCCTGAAAAAAAGCCCGGGTCTTATATTAATTTTGGCAACAAAAGACACAGTAGGGCATATTTTCGGGGTAGGTCTTACCATGTAATGTGCTGTCTTCTCTCCCCCTCTCTCCCTGCCTGACAGGAATCCCCAGTGTGAACCAAGTTAAAATGCACAATGTGTGTGTTTCTGTAATATAATTGTGCCAAATACCTTCATTATAGCGTCGTTCTGCTCTTCTGTGACCCACCGGAGCTCTTTTCCCTGCAATTATATTACAGAAGCACACACATCGTACATTATATACTACTGTAATAGAGTAGATTATAGAATTTCACAAGCATTTTAAACTAGGGCTTATTTTCTGGGTAGGGCTTATATTGCAGCCCTCCTGGAAAATAACGCTAGGTCTTATTTTCAGGGTAGGTCTTATTTTTGGGGAAACACGGTATTGAGTTGGCCCACCCTTTGCAGCTATAACAGCTTCAACTCTTCTGGGAAGGCCGTCCACAAGGTTTAGGAGTGTGTCTATGGGAATGTTTGACCATTCTTCCAAAAGCGCATTTGTGAGGTCAGGTATTGATGTTGGATGAGAAGACCTGGCTCACAGTCTCTGCTCTAATTCATCCCAAAGGTGTTCTAACGGGTTGAGGTCAGGACTCTGTGCAGGCCAGTCAAGTTCCTCCACCCCAAACTCGCTCATCCATGTCTTTATGGACCTTGCTTTGTGCACTGGTGTGCAGTCATATTGGAACAGGAAGGGGTCATCCCCAAACTGTTCCCACAGAGTTGGGAGCATGAAATTGTACAAAATGTCTTGGTATGCTGACGCCTTAAGTGTTCCCTTCACTGGAACTAAGGGGACAAACCCAACCCCTGAAAAACAACCCTACACCATAATCCCCCCTCCACCAAATGGTTTGGACCAGTGCACAAAGCAAGGTCCATAAAGACATGGATGAGCGAGTTTGGGGTGGAGGAACGTGACTGGCCTGCACAGAGACCCAACCTCAACCCGATAGAATACCTTTGGGAAGAATAATGCCACGTACACGCGATCGCACATTCCGACATAAAAATCCATGTTTTTTCTTCCGACGGATGTTGGCTCAAACTTGTCTTGCATACACACGGTCACACAAATGTTGTCGGAAATTCCGAACGTCAAGAAAGCGGTGATGTACAACACGTACGACAAGCCGAGAAAAATGAAGTTCAAAAGCCAGTGCGGCTCTTCTGCTTGATTCCGAACATGCATGGAACTTTGTGCGTCGGAATTGTGTACACACGATCGGAATTTCCGTCAACGGATTTTGTTGTGTTGGAAATTGTCCGATGGAGCCTACACACGGTCAGAATTTCCGACAACAATCTCCCATCGAACATTTTCCGTCAGAAAATCCGACCGTGTGTACGGGGCATTAGAGTGGAGACTGCGAGCCAGGCCTTCTCATCCAACATCAGTGCCTGACCTTCGCTGCTGAATTCGCACCTGAACCAGATCCAGACTTTTTGAAACACCACCTCGTCAGCCCCAGAAATGTGTGTACCGGCTCCATCGAGAGCGAATTGGATGCGGTTTAAAACACATTCACTTTGCATATATGTAAACACAGCCTAGAACTTATGTTTATTAGATATAATACATTTTTGGGGCCGTGGATATTGTCTCTTGTAGTGAAAAGTTCGGAGACCCCTGTATATGATTGGGAGATTGATAGCTTATTAGTGATTTAATTTCATTCGGATGATTAGCGGTGAGCTCCACTAATGTTCTTCTCTATATTGTATTTGTTTAATAACATCTATTATTATTATTATTATTATTATTATTATACAGGATTTATATAGCGCCAACAGTTTGTGCAGCGTTTACAACATGAGGGCAGCTATTGAGTTTTCTTCACACATAGAATATATATTGCTGACAATTTATAGGTTATAACAAGAGAAATGCACATTTTTCTTATATATAAAATTTGTAACAAAATAACAATTTCCATCTTTAGAAAGATTCCTGCGGGTGTATTCCTTGTAGTGGGAATTCCTGGGCTCGTGTCTCCTGACAATGGGAGGTTGTGATGTTTGGAAGGGTGTAATGTACACTGAGATCGCTCACCATTGTTGGGGCTGTTGAGAAGTAGATGAAGGTTGGAGTCACACGGGGGATGAAGGGTTGGTGGGACATATCAGGAGTAGGGATGAGCCGAACACCCCCCGGTTCGGTTCGCACCAGAACCTGCGTACAGACCGAAAATTCACACGAACGTTAGAACCCCATTGATGTCTATGGGATTCGAACGTTCGAAATCAAAAGTGCTCATTTTAAAGGCTAATTTGCATGGTATTGTCCTAAAAAGGGTTTGGGGACCCGGGTCCTGCCCCAGGGGACATGTATCAATGCATAAAAAAGTTTTAAAAAACAGCCATTTTTTTCGGGAGCAGTGATTTTAATGCTTAAAGTGAAAAAATGTGAAATATTCCTTTAAATATCGTACCTGGGGGGTGTCTATAGTATGCCTGTAAAGTGGCGCGTGTTTCCCGTGCTTAGAACAGTCCCGGTACAAAATGACATTTTTAAAGTAATAAAAGTCATTTAAAACTGCTTGCGGCTTTAATGTAATTTCATGTCCTGGCAATATGGATGAAAATCAGTGAGACAAACGGCATGGGTACCCCCCTCCCCAGTCCATTACCAGGCCCTTTGGGTCTTGTATGGATATTAAGGGGAACCCCGCACCCAAATTAAAAAAGAAGGAAAAGCGTGGGGCCCTAGGCCCTCTGAACAGCACTATACAGGCGGTGCAAACAAGACAAGGTGTCAGGGAAATAGTGTTCCCAGGCATCAAAGCCGTGTTTCTGCGCGCATGCACGGCGCTCCGGCTCATGCACATTCATGGTCCGGCAATCCGGCGCACGCACATGCACACTAGCGCACATCCCATGTGACCCTTAGGCTGCCTATAAAAAGGACTTTGGCACACAGTATCTTTGCTGGTTTGTCTTCAGCTTCCTGTGTATCTCTGCTTCCCGATTGTTACCTGATTACCTGCTTTTGACCCGGATTGACCTCAACTACTCTGCTTGTCTCCTGCACCAGACCCTTGGCTTGTTTAACGGATTCCGCCCTTCTCCAGTGTATGACCCTCTGCCTGTGACCCGGACCTGCCTGCTGTCTCCTTGCCCTTGAACCGTTACCTGTATCCTGGACTACTCTTGTATCTACCTGCCACAACACATAAGTTGGACTTGATGGACTTGTGTCTTTTTTCAACCTCACCTACTATGTAACTATGTAACACCTCAGCCTGTGTTTGGATAATCTAACCTGTGTGTTTGACCCTCAGCCTGGTTTTGGACTTTCTCTTGTACCCGCTCTGGTGATACTCCACTTGCCAGTCGCTGCACAGCTACTCCTCTCTGACAAGGACTTCACGCCAGCAACCACCTGTTTCCTGGGTAGCCTGTGCCTCTTTGTGCATTCATTCCCTGTCACATCTCCAGGGGGTGGACTGCGCTTAGTCGCAAGGGTGAACCGCTCTCAGCATTTCGGCCTTGGTAAGTACCTCTCCTGATAGTACAAACCAGCCATGTTTGAGGCCGAAAGAGCGCGTTCACCCCTTGAGATTCTCTGCCAGCAAGTACCAGCACTTACGGACGCAGTGCAAAAGTTGCAAGATGGCTACACCCAGATAGATGGTCGCCTTCAACAACTTGCTGGCCCTTCCACAGCTCCTATTTCGGCTCCTGCACCCACCAGCGGGTCCTCCTCTCAAGTGGCTTCTAATCCTACAGTGGTCATGGCTACTCCTGAACCCAGGGTCCCCATACCATAGCGATTTTCTGGCAAACGCAAAAAATTCCGAGCCTTCAAAAATGCTTGCTCTTTGTAGTTGGCCTTGCAGCCTAGGACTTTCTCCTCTGAGGTGGTAAAAGTAGGCTTTGTCATATCCCTTTTAACTGATGAACGACAAGCCTGGGCCCACAGCTTGATGGAACAAAGGAATCCAATATTAAACACCATAGACTCTTTCTTTGACAGTATGGGGCAACTCTACGATGACCCCCAACGCATGGCTACAGCTGAAGCCACTTTACACAATTTGTTCCAAGGGCGTAGACCTGTTGAAGACTATACCGTCGAATTTCGAAAATGGTCAGCTGATACTGGTTGGAATGAGCCGGTCCTTAAGTATCAATTCCGCCAAGGGCTGTCTGAAGTCCTTAAAGATGAACTGGTCAGAATGGAGACTCCTGCAACTTTAGAGGACTTAAGCCAAACTACCACCAAGCTGGACAGGCGAATGCGAGAAAGGCGCTCAGAACGCTTCCAGGTTTCTCATCCCAGCTGGATGCTTCTTAAATCAACGCCCATCCACCCACCTTGTACTGCTTTCCCAGCTTCAAACACCTCTGACATTGAGCCCATGCAATTGGGATTGGTCCGGGCACCACTTTCCTCTGAAGAAAGACTGCGCAGGCGTCAGGCCAACCTGTGTCTCTACTGTGGAGGGTCGGGCCATTTTCTCCGCCCTGTGAGACCCAGTAAGTCCTATTCACCAGCTATTATGGGTGGCACAGTGGTGTAGTGGGTAGCACACTCACCTAGCAGAAAGAAGGGTTGCTGGTTCGAATCCCAACCACGGCACTACCTGCCTGGAGTTTGCATGTTCTCCCTGTGTCTGCGTGGGTTTCCTCCGGGTACTCCGGTTTCCTCCCAGACATGCTGATAGGTTAATTGGATCCTGTCTAAATTGTCCCTAGTATATATGAATGCGAGTTTAGGGACCTTAGATTGTAAGCTCCTTGAGGGTGTAGGGACTGATGTGAATGTACAATGTATATGTAAAGCGCTGTGTAAATTGACAGCGCTATATAAATACCTGAAATAAATAAATAAATAAATTATGAACTTCCAATCCTCTGGTTTTTCACAGACTTATGTAAACCTCTCTGTCTCCTTACAGCTAACGGAAGAGGTAACCCGCCTTCCAGCCATCATTGACTCTGGAGCATGCAGCTGCTTCTTGGATGCCACATTGGCTGCTAACTTACATATTCCTCTGCTAACCAAGAAACAAAGTTTCCGGGTACACCTGGCTGATGGGTCTCTTCCCCGTTCCGGACTTATCACCAAAGAAACAAGCCCCATACTTGTCACCACGGACTCCGGCCACCAGGAGTTCCTGCGCTTTGACATTATTCCGTCACCTATGTTCCCTATCATCTTGGGCCTTCCCTGGCTACAAGCACATGAACCCCAAATCAATTGGAAAAAGAAGGAAGTCTCCTTTTTCTCCGAATATTGTTCTCAGCACTGTTTTCTCTCAGTTCCAGCCTCATGTTCCACTGTTGTACCAGTACCTGCAGCCTACCTGGTATATAGGGATGTCTTCGATAAACAACAGGCTGACCATCTACCACCCGACCGGTCCTATGACTGCCCTATTGATCTTCTACCAGGCTCTGAAATTCCATTTGTGCGCATCTTCCCACTATCCGAAACCGAACTAAAGGCTCCTAAGGCTCACATCGATGAAAACCTAGAGAAAGGATTTATTCGTCATTCCTCATCACTGGCCGGAGCCGGCATCTTCTTTGTAGAAAAGAAAGACAGCTCCCTCAGACCTTGCATTGACTACAGAGAGTTAAATAAAGTTACCATTAAAAACCGGTACCCGCTCCCTCTCATCCCAGAATTGTTTTAGCGCTTCCGGTCCGCCAGGGTCTTTTCCAAGTTGGATCTTCGCGGGGCCTATAATCTCATCCGGATCCGGGCAGGCAATGAGTGGAAGACTGCCTTCAGATCCAGGTTCGGGCATTATGAGTATTTGGTGATGCCGTTTGGGCTCTGCAATGCCCCGTCGACCTTCCAGCACCTGGTAAATGACATTTTCCGGGAATACCTTAATGACTTTCTATTCGTGTATTTAGATGATATTCTCATCTTTTCTGCCACTAATGAGCTGCACCAAGTCCATGTTAAGCTAATCCTCGCCATCCTTAGGAAACACAAGTTGTACCTCAAAGCGGAAAAGTGTGAATTTGAGAAAACAACGGTTCAGTTCTTGGGATTCATCATCTCCACCAATGGGGTTGCTATGGACCCTCAAAAGGTCAAGGCGATTCAGGAATGGCCGACCCCCACAGATAAAAAGGGGATACAGCGTTTAATTGGATTTGCAAACTTCTACCGAAGATTTATCGTTGGCTTTTCAACAATTGTAGCACCCATTACCCAGCTCACAAGCCAACATAGCCGGTTTCTGTGGTCCTCGGAAGCGCAGGAAGCTTTTACCAAACTGAAGACCTTGTTCTCTTCTGTGCCAATCCTACGGCATCCTGATCCTCTCCTGCCCTTCGTACTTGAAGTTGACGCCTCTGAAACAGCCACTGGAGCCATTCTCTCCCAAAGGAAAGGTCCCAAGGCCCTCCTGCACCCTGTAGCTTTTGCTTCCCAGAAGTTAAGTGCACCAGAGAGAAACTAGGATGTTGGGGATAGAGAATTGTTAGCCATTAAATTTGCGCTGGAAGAGTGGAGGTATCTTCTAGAGGGAGCTTCCCGTCCTGTCATGATTTTTACAGACCATAAAAACTTGGAGTACCTCAGAACCGCCAAGCATTTAAGACCCAGACAAGCTCAGTGGGCTCTCTTTTTCAAGATTTAATTTCCACATCGCATACAGGCCCGGTTCGAAGAACGGTAAAGCAGATGCGCTGTCTCGAATGTTCCATGAAACCACCCAAGAAATTGAAGCCAGCACCATTTTATCTCCACAAAATCTTTGTATGATCACGCAGACTGATCTGGTGACCACGACTAAAATTGCATCCAGTCACTTTTCTGACCCTAAAATGCCTTTTTTACAGAAAAAAGATGACCTTCTCTGGACTCGGGGGAAGATCTTTGTCCCACCAGAGAAAAGACCTCTAATTCTGAAGACATGTCACGACCATAAACTGGCAGGCCACTTTGGAACACTAAAAACTGTAGAATTAGTATCCCATTCCTTCTGGTGGCCTGGCTGGAGACAAGATTGTAAGGACTATGTGGCTTCCTGTATCCCATGTCAGCGTAGTAAAGGACTGAATATGAAGTCATGGGGTTTGTTAAGACCTCTGCCCATTCCTGAACGTCCATGGGCAGACATTTCCATGGACTTCATTGTGATTCTACCACCCTCAGGAGTGTTCACCACTATCCTGGTCATCATTGACCGTCTCTCCAAAATGGCACACTTCCTGCCCATGGTGGGCACTCCCTCTGCTTCAGCCACAGCTGATATTTTTTTCAAAGAAGTTGTTAAGCTCCATGGTGTTCCTGTCAGTGTCACCTCTGACAGAGGGGTCCAGTTCACATCTAAGTTTTGGAAGGAACTCTGTAAATCTTTAGAAATGAAAAGTTGCCTCTCCTCTGCATATCACCCACAGAGTAATGGACAGACAGAAAGAACAAACCAGACTCTGGAGCAGTATCTCCGCTGCTTTTGTTCCAACTCCCAAGATGACTGGTCCTCCCTCTTGCCATACGCTGAGTTTGCGTATAATAATTCCATTCATTCTGCCACTAATCAAACACCTTTCTGGTCTAATAACGTTTTTCATCCTTCATTTCTCCCGAGTTCTCTTTCAGAAACATCTGTTCCTGCGGTACAAGATCGTGTAAGCTCCATTTAGCTGAATTTTTGGAAGATCCAGGAAGCCATGCAAAAGGCCCAAGAGGACTACAGCAAGTATTATAACAGAGGTAGGAAGGAGAATCCAGTCTTCAAGGTGGGTGAAGAAGTGTGGCTGTCAGCTGTTAACCTTAGATTGCCAGTTCCAGCACGGAAATTAGGACCAAAGTTCATAGGGCCCTTCAAGATCAAAAGGATGATCAATCCTGTAGCTTTTGAATTGGCCCTGCCCAACTCGTACAAGATACACACAGTTTTTCACACATCTCTTCTGAAACCTAGGGTCCCTAGTCCTTTCCCGGGCAGAGAAGAAACACCTCCTCCACCGGTCCAAGTGGACGGTGAAGACAAATTTGAAGTTGAAAGCATACTAAGTTGCAGGAAGAAGGGAAGACAGCTCCAGTACTTAATCAAGTGGAAGGAGTATCCCCCTGAAAACAATTCCTGGGAACCTCCTAAAAATGTGTATGCCTCACGTTTAGTCCAGATCTTTCATCAGGAACATCCTGAATTAATGACCAGTTTGGGTGTCCGGAGGCCACCCCTCGGGGGGGGCACTGTCAGGGAAATAGTGTTCCCAGGCATCAAAGCCGTGGTCCTGCGCGCATGCGCGGCGGATCGGTGCTCCGGCACATTCGCGGTCCGGCAATCTGGCGCACGCACATGCGCACTAGCGCACATCCCATGTGACCCTTAGGCTGCCTATAAAAAAGCCGTGTTCCTGCGCACATGCACGGCGGAACGGCGCTCTGGCGCATGCGCATTCGCGGTCCGGCAATCCGCCGCACGCACATGCGCACTAGCGCACATCCCATGTGACCCTTAGGCTGCCTATAAAAAGGACTTTGGCACACAGTATCTTTGCTGGTTTGTCTTCAGCTTCCTGTGTATCTCTGCTTCCCGATTGTTACCTGATTACCTGCTTTTGACCCGGATTGACCTCGGCTACTCTGCTTGTCTCCTGGACTAGACCCTTGGCTTGTTTAACGGATTCTGCCCTTCTCCAGTGTTTGACCCTCTGCCTGTGACCTGGAGCTGCCTGCTGTCTCCTTGCCCTTGAACCATTGCCTGTATCCTGGACTTCTCTTGTATCTACCTGCCACAACACCTCAGCCTGTGTTTGGATAGTCTAACCTGTGTGTTTGACCCTCAGCCTGGTTTTGGACTTTCTCTTGTACCCGCTCTGGTGATACTCCACTTGCCAGTCGCTGCACAGCTACTCCTCTCTGACAAGGACTTCACGCCAGCAACCACCTGTTTCCTGGGTAGCCTGTGCCTCTTTGTGCCTTGGTAAGTACCTCTCCTGATACAAGGACTCTAGGTTTGTTGTTAAGTAGAATCAGTTTGTAATTTTGAACTGGTACATTTTTAAAGTGTAGCTCCAGCCAAAAAATCTATTTTTAAGCTTTTTGGAAAACAGGAAGGGTTATCACCCCTGTGACATTTGCTTTGCTGTCTGTGCTCCTCTTCAGAAGATTTTATCTCACTTTCTGTTCCAATGACAAATGTTTTACAATTTCGGGTTTTTAGTGAAACAAGGATTGGTGATAAAGCATCAGTGGAGAGGAGACACGTTTTTCCCATATTAACTCTTACAGGAGAGAATTTCCCTTCCTATGGGGTAGATTTCATCTCACTTCCTGTTGTCTCCTTCCATTTGCAAGTAGGAGTCGTTTGTAAGTTGGATGTTTGCAAGTAGGGGCCTGCCCTATATACTCTGCAGAAATTGGGGCCTTAGGTGTTGGTGTTGCCACAACACTGTAAGCCCTCACAGTTATGCCGCTTACACACGGTCGGACATTCCGACAACAAAATCCATGGATTTTTTCCGACGGATGTTGGCTGAAACTTGTCTTGCATACACGGTCAAAGTTGTCGGAAAATCCGATCGTTCTGAACGTGGTGACGTAAAACACGTACGTCGGGACTATAAACGGGTCAGTAGCCAATAGCTTTCATCTCTTAATTTATTCTGAGCATGCGTGGCACTTTGTGCGTCGGATTTGTGTACACACGATCGGAATTTCCGACAACGGATTTTGTTGTCGGAAAATTTTATAGCCTGCTCTCAAACTGTGTGTCGGAAATTCCTATGGAAAATGTGTGATGGAGCCTACACACTGACGGAATTTCCGACAACAAGGTCCTATCACACATTTTCCATCGGAAAATCCTATCGTGTGTACAGGGCATTACTCTTGGTGGGCGCAGGAACGGGCTCTGCTGTGAAATATTAGATCAAGAATTGTAATTACATGACCCTGTTGAACAGGGTCAGAAAAATTGGGCCTTAGGCACTGGTGCCACAACACTTCAACCCCTCACAGATACTCTAGTTGGAGGGCAGGAATGAGCCCTCCTGCAAAATATTGCATCAAAAATTGTAAATTACACGCCCCTGTTAAACAGGGGCTGAAAAATTGGGCCTTAGCCACTGGTGGCGGCGCCCAGAACCAAAAATGTTCTTACAAGCTATCAGCATGATCATTGAGGAGGAAGAGGATAGTCACTCAGCATAACAGGATAGTCACTCAGCATCAGCATAGGCAGTCTTGAAGGGATCTGAGATTTCACAAAAAATTATTCTGTTACATCAGCATCAGGTGCTTGGTAGCTGGTGGTGATCCAAGACTCATTCATTTTTATTAAGGTCAGTCAATCGACCGAGTCGGTGGACAGGCGCACCCTGTGATCGGTTACAAAACCTCCAGCAGCACTGAATGTGCGTTCCAAAAGAACGCTGGATGCAGGACAGGCCAGTAGCTCAATTGCATACTGTGCAAACTCTGGCCAGTGATTCATCCTCAAGACCCAGTAACCCAGGGCATTTTCGGTGGGAAAGGTGTCCAAGTCAGATCTTGCCCCTAGGTATTCCTGCACCATGTAAAACAGACGCTGGCGATGGTTGCTGGAACCGATCATACCTTGGGGCTGCGGACTAAAAAATTGTCTGAACGCCTCGGTCAGACGGCCACCTTCTCCACCGCTCCTTCTTTGACTGACCGAAGCCTCAGCAACACATTGTCCAGGAACAGGAGTTTGTAACCTCCCAGTCTCTGGGAACGCGTTGCACAGACCTTTATGCAAGAACTCCCAAAGATGTTTCATCCTCTGCGACGGCAAGATAAGGTCCACAACCTTACCCTTGTAACGTGGATCAAGGAGGGTTGCCAGCCAGTATTGATCCCTCTCCTTGATACCACGAATACGAGGATCCTTCCGCAGGCTTTGCAGGATCAGGGAGGCCATGCATCGTAGGTTTGCTGAGGCATTCAGTCCGGAGTCCTCTGGGTCACTAAGGACGACATGATCCGCAGCCACCTCCTCCCAGCCATGTACAAGTCCATGGGTTTCTTGGGACTGTAAATTATCCCTTAAAGACTGCTGCTGATGCTGAGTGCAAGGCTCCACCTCCATGCTGACACAATCCTCCTCCTCCTCCTCCTCTTCCTGTGTGATCGGTGGGCACGCAGGAACACTGTCTGGATAAAGGGGGCCTTGAGAGCTAAGGGAGTCCTCTTCCTGCCTCTGTTCTGCCTCAAGTGCCCTGTCCATTATCCCATGCAGCGTGTGCTCCAACAGGTGGACAAGGGGGACAGTGTCACTGATGCATGCAATGTCACTGCTCACCATCCTCGAGGCCTCATCAAATGGTGACAGGACAGTGCATGCATCCCTGATCATGGCCCACTGGCGTGGGGAAAAAAAACAAGCTCCCCTGACCCTGTCCTGGTGCCATAGTCGCACAGGTACTCATTGATGGCCCTCTGCTGCATGTGCAGCCGCTGCAGCATGGCCAACGTTGAGTTCCACCTGGTGGGCATGTCACAGATTAGGCGGTTCTTGGGCAGGTTAAATTCCTTTTGGAGGTCAGCCAGCCGAGCACTGGCATTATATGACCTGCGGAAACGCACACAGACTTTCCTGGCCTGCCTCAGGACATCCTGTAAGCCCAGGTACCTGCCCAAGAACCGCTGCACCAAGTTAAGGACGTGAGCCAAACAGGGCACATGGGTCAGTTGTCCCTGTCGGAGGGCAGAGAGGAGGTTGGTGCCATTGTCGCAAACCACCATACCTGCCTTAAGCTGGCGTGGCATTAACCACTTCTGAACCTGCCCCTGCAGAGCTGACAGAATCTCTGCCCCAGTGTGGCTCCTGTCCCCCAAGCACACCAGCTCAAGCACCGCATGGCATCTTTTGGCCTGCATGCTTGCGTAGCCCCTTGAACGCCTACAGAGCACCGCTGGTTCTGAAGTCAAATCAGCACAGGAAGAGGCCATGGAGGAAGAAGAGGAGGGGGTGGAGGAGAGAGGTGTATCACAATCATTAGTAGTGGCATTTTGGAGGCGTGGTGGCGGAACAACCTCCAACACTACTGCACCCTGTCCTGCATCCTTCCCAGCTAACAGAAGAGTCACCCAGTGTGCGGTGAAAGATAGACAATGTCCCTGTCCATGCCTGCTGGACCATGAGTCAGCGGTAATATGCACCTTACCACTGACCGCCCTGTCCAGCGAGGCCAAGACATTGCCTTCCACATGCCGGCAGAGAGCCGGAATCGCCTTCCATGAGAAAAAGTGGCGTTTGGGAACCTGCTACTGAGGAACCGCACATTCCACAAACTCACGGAAGGGGCAGAGTCTACCAACTGAAAAGGCAGCAGTTGAAGTGCTAGCAATTTAGCCAAGCTAGCATTCAACCGCTGGGCATGTGGATGGCTGGGAGCGAACTTTTCAGTGGTGCAGCAGCTGGGGCAGGGAAATTTGCCTGGTACAATCTGACGTCGGTGTACTGATAGCAGATTGCCCCCAAGTACTTGGCTGTGACACACCTAATTCTACACCTTCATTCCTCTCAGTGCAGGTCTCAGTGAGGACTGAAGGTATAGTGGGGTTGGAGATCCCAGCTGATGAGGAGCAAAGAGCGGTTCTCTTTGTTCTTTGGTGTGGGTCTTTTAGGTACGCTTGCCAAGGAACTGCATGGCAGGTCAACATATGTCTGGTCAAGCATGCGGTGCCCAAGCGGGAGATGTTTTGGCCATGAGAGATACACTTGAGACATATGTTGCAAATAGCAATGGTGGGATCTGATGCACTCGTCTCAAAAAAGGCCCACACCAAAGAACTTTTGGAATAACGCGCAGAGACAGCAACACCCTGCACATGCGGAGCTCTGCAGTTTGATGCAGTCGTTGTGCTGCCCTTAAGCTGGCCCCTGGAGGGCAACCTGCCTCGTTGGTGATGTGCCACCTCCTCCTCCTCCTTCCTATCAGGCACCCACGTGGAGTCAGTGACCTCATCATCCCCTCCCTCCTCATTACTGGAGCAAAGCTGCCAGATTGCTGTCCTTCTTGGGCACCCCCTCTCTGGGATCACAATACTGCCTTCCTCTAGCTGGGTACCATCATCAGAGCCTTCAAAACGCTGGGCATCCTCCTGGAGCATGTAGTATTATTAGTATGAGAACACCAGAAATTGTCTTCAGGTAGCTTTAGGTGCACACTGTGCAGAGGACACAGTACGCCAACTGTAAAATACTGTAGCTGCCTGCCTGTGGTATTAACAGGATCAGAAGAACACCACTAATTTTCTTCAGGTAGCTTTAGGTGCACACTGTGCAGAGGACGCACTACACTAACTGTAAATACTGTAGCTAATAGGACTAATAGGATCAGAAGAACACCAGCAACTTTCTTTAGGTAGCTGTAAATACTGTAAAAACACCTGCCTGCCAGTAGGAAGAGAATAACAGCAACGGATCTAGCTAAACTGAAATTATATATATATATATATATATACACACACACACACACACACACACACACACACACACACAGTAAGTGCAGCTAACTGACTCGCCTGCCTACTCTATCTAACTTAAATCAAATGACACTGTCTCTCTGTCTATCTCTCTCAACGCTGGAACACACTACACAGGGCTGCCGTGCAGGCGGCCTTATATAGTGTGGGGCGTGCACTAAACCCTCTGAGCCATAATTGGCCAAAGCCACTCTGGCTTTGGCCAATTATGGCTCTCTGTACAGAAGGCGCTGTGATTGGCCAAGCATGCGGGTCATAGTGCATGCTTGGCCAATCATCAGCCAGCAATGCACTGTGATGCCCCAGTGAATTATGGGCCATGACACGCCACACGAATTTGGCGCGAACAGCCCATATTGTTCGTAATTCGGCGACCGAACAGGCGCTGTTCGAGTCGAACATGCGTTCGAATCGAACACAAAAGCTCATCCCTAATCAGGAGAACAATGTGGGCCTGATGGGTTACTTAAGGCTTCTATCATGTGCTAATCACTGTAAACAGGGTTCAGATTGAGAAGTGAGACTCCTCCAGGCAAGAAATGGGAAGTCACTTTCATATGTGTCATGGGACTGATAACCCTAAAAGACGCAAATTGAAAGCATATTGTACAAAGTTTAGATGAGTCTATGAGAGTTTAAGAGCATTTTGTTTATAGGCTTTTTTGCACTACACGCCCCTCTGCAAAAGCCAGGAAATGATGTACAGCAAAAACACACTTTTTTTTTTTTTTTTTTTTTTTACTAAAAAAGGGTTGAAACTTGACGTTCAGAAGAGATAAGAGGAGTTTAGGAGAGATTGACGTTTTTACAGCTCCTAAACTTCTCCAGAAAATGCGATAGAGAAGGTTTTTTTCCTGCTTCTGAACGTCCCTGACAGAAAACGCCTGTAGTAGTCATAATGTGCAAAGACACATAGAACACAATAGAAGTGCTTCTAGAAGCAGGTGAAAAAAAACACCAAACGCCTGTAGAATCGACGTTTTTTTAAGTCCAGTGTGCATGGAACCTAATAGTGTCAGGATTGTCACATTAGCCATCGATATTTCTTGTTCTTGTGTGATGGTGAACTGAGAATACTCACATTAAGAATCAACACATTTGTTACAATCTGCAATCACTTTTAGATCCACCAACAATTATCTAGTGTAAGGGCCGGCCTGATTAGATACAAATTGATTGGGTAGATTAGGTAGGTTCTTATATAGTTCTGGTAAATCTAAAGTTGATTGGGCAAAGTTTGTATGGTCAAATTGTAACATGTTTGGTGACCCTAAAGCTGACCACGTGCGGGAATCTGATTGTAAAATCTCCCAACAACTATGTAGTGCATGAGTAATCAACTTGTGGCCCTCCAGCTGTTGCTAAACTATAATGCCCATCATGCCTCTGCCTTTGGGAGTCATGCTTGTAGGCATCAGCTTTGCAGTGCCTCATGAGACTTCCACAACAGCTGGAAGGCCACCGGTTGAGCACCCATGATGTAGTGTAAGGGCCTGCCTGATTGGATACAAATCCATTGGATAGATTAGGTAGGTCCTCATATTACATTGCTTCTTTTTTCTGTAAAGTTGATATTACAAAGATGATACGGTCAGATATTTTGGGGACACGAACCGTGACTGTCTTATAAGATTCATGGTCAATATTCCCATAAAACACTTTGATAGTTTATCTTCGTTGTCAAATTACTAATCCAACCAGAAGAAGTGAATCTAAAGGCCATATTTATCCAGCACAGAATGGACTCGCATATACAAGAACCTTTTGATTATTCTATATTGGACAGTGGTATTTCCCAGCTGCTATTGTAATTTTGAGGAAAAAAAATTATATTTGGAACCAACATTACTCTCCATACACCTACATTGACATTGTTGCAATGTTGAGTAGGGACAGATCTGTGTTGGACATTCATTCTATATATCATTTTTTATAAGATTCTTCTAACTCCCTGGTGTCCAACCTGTGGCCCTCCGATGCTTGTAGTGCAGCCCTTACCCCCGGCAGTCAGTACAGGGAGCACTGATTTGTAAAGGGTTCCGTAACTGTAGTAAAGTCCAGTGGTCTCTTGCAACATTTGCCTAGTCTGATGGTCTCCTATAGCATGACTTCAGTCTGCAACCACTCTAGTACAGGGGGTCTCCAAACTTTCCAAAGGGCCAGTTTACTGTCCTTCAGACAGAAGGGGGTTGACTAGGGCCATTGGGAATAGAAAATGTTCGGGTGTCCAGTGGGAGTAAACAACGCTCTCTTTGGTGTCAGTGGGAGGAATTGTGCCCCAACGTTGGTGTTGGATAACAAATTATCAACACTACACCAAACCACCCTACTCCTACTTGGCCATGATCGCCCTGGTCATCCAGACTTCCCCAAGAAGAAGCTCACACTGTCCCAGGTAACCAATCTTCCATTATGGGGCTTCTTGGGGCTTTAGGGCAGCTAACGGCAGAGGGAGGGGGTGACACTGAGACTAGCTCAGATAAAGGATTTGTCAGAGGGATATTCTTTATTTTCAGCGCAAAATTATTTGTTTCTGTTAGGCCTATGAAGGCTGAAAAAAATACCAATATTTATCAAAAATAGAAGTTCAAGAAGTTGGGTGAATTGTCAGTTTTATTTTTTATTTTTTTTAATTTAGGCCCCTGGCTGCCTGTTATAGTTGCAGCATATAAAAAACTCTTATGACTACAGGCTAAATTACAGAAAAAGTTTATTTTCCTCAAATTTTTTATATAAATAAAAAAAAAAAAAAAAAAAAAAAAATATATGATCTAAAGCCAAAATTTTTTTTTTTTTTTTGAAGTGGGTCAGATTTTTGTTTTTGTATGGAGCAATAATCCTTATGCTGTCCTTACATATATCATTCACAGCTGTTCAATTATACCAGCTTTTTTTTTCCAAAAATACGGGAAAAAAAAAAAAAAAAAAAAATTGTTTAAATTTTTGTTTATGTAATTTCATTTGTGTGCTTTTTTTTTCCAAAATGTGTTTTAATATTTTTATTCTTCTTCCTTTTTTTATGCTTCATATTGTGTTTTGACAATACATCTGATACAATTGATATAATAAATTGAACATATGTGAATAATATATGTAAGGACAGTGCAGCTAAGGCCTTTATTATTGCTCTTATTGGGCTTAGCCCGTGCTTTGTGGAAATACGTTTTGTAATAGTAAATGATTTTATAGTGAGGGGTGCTTTTGCATTTTATTTTAGTCTTTATTGCTGTCTGTGTCCCAGCTGGGGAGATTTACCCTGAGACCCCCCCCCCCCCCCCCCAAAGTATGAAAGTGATTGGAAAAGCCAAAGAATTGGGCTGTCAACAAAACAGGGGAAGCCTTCTAATGAAGACAATTGTTCGTGGCAAATGTCTAACTTGGGATTTGCCTCCCTTTGGGGGTTTCATCTTACTTGAAGGAAAGGGAAAAGAGAAATTTCCTCAATGGGAGAAAAAAAAAAAAAAAAAAAAAAAAACGAGCTTTGCCTTCCAAGTTTTGTGCTGGGATCACAATGGTAACCCAAAGATCCCCCCCAAGACATTGATGTCCTTTTAACCCATACATACATTTGGCTCCCAACACTAGACTTCTTCAAAAAAGTTCTAGCTGCCTCCCCAATTCAATACAAGCATGCACAAAGTGTTTGAATCAGAAAAGGGCTGGCAACTCGGATGCTCTTGAATAAAAGTCCTTTATTGGGTTACATGGGTACAGGCTACGCTGATGCGTTTCGGCTAAGAAGCCTTCATCAAAGCATACATGTTTGTTTTAAAAACTGATATTTATAAACAGAGTAAGCACTCCAAATAGGGCGGGTGCATCTTAAATCAGAGAAATCAAAACAATTAAAAAAAAAAAAAAAAAAAAAAAAAGGACAAAAGAAAGCACAGCAGGCATATGAGAAACATGAACAAAAAGCATATTCAAAATGGTGCGATAAATGTATCAAACAATGCGACTAAAAGTGTCAGGATTACCATGATGGAATTCCCGGAAATGTTTTGACACATTTGAGATATTTTTAGCATTAGTATTTGTAGTGTCATTCACATGTTCCGAGATTCTAACTCTCAACGGGCATATAGTGCACCCAACGTATTGTAGACTGCAGGCACTACACTGAATAACATACCACCGATTTAGAGTTGCAGTTTATATACTGTTTGATGGTATATGTTTTCTTGGTAGAAGAAAAAAAAAAAAAAAAAAAAAAAAAAAAAAAAAAAAAAAAAAAAAACACACTGGAGGTGCTTTTTTTTTTTTTTTTTTTTTTTGGGGTCAATGACACTGCCTACAGGTTTTGTGGCCACACACGTAGGAACCTACAGTGGAAAGCCAGGTCTGAGATTTGTTTGACTTCTGGGAGCAAAACAAGTTGGGTGACAACATACTTCCCAGACTGGGGGCCCCTTCTACTGGAAAATTGACAACCGCCTTGAATAACAGTATAGATCCTAGTCAGCATACAAAATGGGGAGATGTGCTTTAAGAATTGCAACGATTTTGTTGTATTCTAAAGAGAAAGTAGTGACAAAATTTAATTTCTATTGTAATCCCTACACTGTTTGTGTTTATTTGTGCCACTATTCTGAATCATCTCCATCCCAACCACTACCCGATCTCTAAATTTTGACTTCTAGCTATTGATAGTGTACTGTAGCCCCTTTCGAATCGCTGTGCATTCTTACAAGAAATCCTTATCTGTAGAGCAGTTTCTCCTGGCCCTGATGAATTCACCAGTAGGCAAAGACTTGATGGTGTGACAGCTATTGGCCAATAAAAAGGGAATTTCCTGCACAGGGCTTTCTAAAAGTTCTGGAAGTCACTGTGTTGCTATCTGGGTGCCCCATCAATGTCAAATCCAAAATAGTCTATTTGGGTCGGGTGGTGCACACAGGTGAACTCCAGGTTTAGGGAGTTAGTATTAATATATTTCATAAAGTCACCTATGTCACCACTCGATCCATGCCATACTACAATCAGATCAATGAAACGACCATACCAGGCGATGTTGGTTTTGAATGGGTTACCATGGGAAAATAATGTGTTCTGTCTATACCCTGACATCACTTTCTACATGCTCAATTTAGGAAGCCTTGTACCACAAATGGACAGGAGGTCTACAGTGATGTCCTCCTAAATATCTCAGTACAGGTCTCCTGGTTAAACTTA
Organism: Aquarana catesbeiana; assembly: GCF_042186555.1. Lineage (NCBI taxonomy): Eukaryota > Metazoa > Chordata > Amphibia > Anura > Ranidae > Aquarana > Aquarana catesbeiana. The sequence continues at coordinate 634,932,103 of NC_133328.1, forward strand.
TATAATGTAAGCGGTATTATGTATCTTGGTTTACAGTCATGTTCATTCACTTACAACTAAATTTTATTATTGGCAGATCAAACACGAGATCAGCATCCTCTTCCCTTTCTTCAAGGGGGATTATCTATTGCTTCTGAATGATAAGGACTTGTTGCTCCTAGGATGTGATGGGCTCTTAAGGCTCTTGCAGGATAGTCCCCAAATCACATAGGAATGTGATAATAGGAGAGCGTGCTGAGCTATAATTTGGCACTAGAACTCTTCCAGAGCACTGTAAAGTTCTGAATTACTTTGGTTTTAGCAAATCAACCCATGTGTTATTCTGGTAAGAGGGAATTTTATATAAATAGTCATTTTTGAGGTTCCTCAATGGCAGTGTTTCTCAACACCAGTATTCAAGGCGCCGCAACAGGTCATGTCTTCAGGCTTTCCATTATATTGCACAGGTGATTTGATCAGTTTCACTGCCTTAGTAATTACCACAGCCATGTCATCTGAGTGAAATCCTGAAAACATGACCTGTTGGGATGCCTTGAGGACTGGAGTTGAGAAACATTGCTCTGTGGTTCTCAACCACAGGGCCATGGCCTGCTGCAGGGCTGTGGCTTCCCTCCTCCCTGGCTTTAAGTTAGCTGCAAATCTCTTGAACTCCCACAGTGCCACCCAACCTCCCAAGCAGGAAGGGAACTTCCCTTAAATTGTTCTTTCATGAGCAACATTTTTTTAATCCATTTCATTTATTTTTACACTAATGTTTTTATACATCAGCAAAACTTTCTGTTTGAAGTGTCTATGCGGCATTGCAAAATTTAGTGAAAGAAAAAGTAAACATTTTTCCTGAGCATTATAAACTATTTTACCCTAAATATCATTAAAAGTCATAAAAAGGTGGGATCCGGCTTTAGCCCAAGATCCTCCCAGGCAACACCCTGCTGACGCATTTTGCCTAGTCTACAGGGCTTATAGACCTCTACGACATAGCCCTGTGGGCATGATGAAATGTGTCAGTTGGGCATGGCATGGGAGGAGCCTGGGCTGAAGGCACCTTCTTATACTGTATTCTGGCTGTGTGGTATCCCATCAGTTGCCGGTACCCACTAGTTGTGTGGGACACCAGTGAGTCTTACAGCAGCGCTTTTAGCGGAGCTCTATTTTTCTTATATAGATCACAGCTAAAATTTTACACACTCAATAGGGGACCCAACCATCTCCCACTCTATATAAAGCAAAGAAGAAAGTTCTGGTTGTAGTCCTACTTTGATTAAACCATTTTTCACCGCTGTTTGATTTTTAACATTTGCTCATTTTCTACATACTGCAGCCAAGTTAAAAAAAAAAATTCAAAAATTAGGTGCAGATTCTGAGAAATGACTTATCTGATTATTATAAATAGGTCACAGGGTTTTGTTACCCTGACCTGTAATAGATTTGTGTGAATCTGCTGTGCTGGCTTATGCCTCTTAACGTCTTCTCCCTCTTTTGCAGCTCCTGAAAGATTCGCTGAAGCCGAAGGCTAAAAAGGCAACTACGGGGAATGTGTGCCGGATTCCTGCCGAAGCCATGAAGCTGCAGACTACGGCAGTCACCCGCCAGTAAGCCTACCCTTGTGATCTGGCTCCTCATATCCTGCATGGCAGCCCTACAGACCGTCCGCTTTTTATAACCCTCATCGTCCAATAGAAAAATACTGCAGTCAGAGCAGAAGCTCAGTCCTCAATACCAACCCAGCCCCCTAGTGTACATCCCGCCTCAACTTTCCCAGAGATCTTACATAACCTTCCAACATCATACACAACATGTGTGGTCCCCTAATGTGGTGGCCCTCTCCTAGCATACACCCACTGCTGCTTTACCCCAACTTCTCACTCTGTAACTACATGCCTTCCCCATACTCAAGCTGTCTACCTTCCCAATGTGAGACCTCAAATGTCTCCCCAGCCTAGACCCCCTGAAGCCAGGAATTCCCTGTCAGATTTCCCTCCCAATACAGCAATCTTTGATGTCCCCATATATCCCCCACACAGGAGCTACATGTCACCTCAAAACATGTATGGGCAACATTTATCTCCCGTCGGCGCATATGGGCAACATTTATCTCCCGTCGGCGCATATGGGCAACATTTATCTCCCGTCGGCACGTACCCACGGTACGGACCCAACGGTTACTGACTGGCCAGATGCTGAGACAAAGCTGGTTTTGGGCCATTCACTTTTGTCCCAAGGACTAGCTGCACTTGAAGGCTTACCTGATGACATTGGCACCAGTGGTAATTTAGTCAACTAAAATAACACTATTTTAGTTGACTAAAATACAAGTAAAACTGAAATGGCATTTTAGTCAAAAGACTAACTAAATCAAAAATGGACATCAAAATGAATACTACTCTGCTGGCCATTTCTAAATTGGCAACACAGTTCCATCCAGAGCCTATAATAATAGCACATTAAAGTTTAAACATGTATTGCACTATACCACCACCGCATAAGTAGGTCGACATCTACTAAGCTGCTGAAAGAGAAAGAAAAAAAAAAAAAAAAAAAAAAAAAAAAATATATATAATAAGAAAAAATGCTTTTCTTAATATTTAATGCTGGTAATATATTCAGGTAATATGTGCAATGGCATTACAGACAATAGAGGTTACAGTTTTTTTTTTTAAATCTTAGTTGCACTTCTGTTAGTCAAAAAGCAAGATTTGTTTATTTAGGAAATTTGGGTTTATAAAGACGTTGTATATCGCAACAGCTAAACCTGTGTCTGTAGTGCTAATGTTCAAACCTTAATACCAGAAATAACATCTTATTCGATTTTTACTCCATGTAATTAGTATGAAAATTCTAGAGAAATGTGTAAATAATCCATTACAAGTTAACAACTCATTCGATTTTAGATGACTAAAATGTATGAGATGTTAGTAGATTAAAAATATACTAGAGATTTTAGTCGACTAAAATGCCATTTTAGTTAAAAGACAAAGATTAAAAGTAAACTGAAATTTGCTGCCAAAATTAACACTGGTTGGCAGTCGGCATGTGGCCCAGCGGAGGTGGCACCAACCATGACATACAGTCCAAAGGCATTGGATCACATGTATATATGACAATAATTTTGTATCTTGTCTGATTATAGTCACTTGAAATAAATTTGAATTTGTTTTACTGAAATTTGGCATCAATGTTGTAATTGTCTACATGGGTATCAAGGTTAGAACTAGTAAAATAGTCTGAAAAATGTATATATCAACTGTATAGTATAGATCTTAAAGGGTCAGTCCACCCAAAAGTGACATTTCAGTATTTGTCTAATGCTGGTGAATTAATTGCCCTGACAGGGTCTTGTATCTCCCGATTTTACACACTTGCTGTCCCCATTATAAAGGGTTCCCAACTTCCCACCATCCCGGCACCATTTTTAATTTATTTTATGTTATGGAGAATGTGACAGAAGGCTTCAAAACACAAATGTTTTATATATGAGATTTGTAACAAAGTAACAATTTCCATCTTTATAAAGATTCCTGCAGGTGTATTTGGAATTCCTCGGCTTGTGTCTCCTGATAGGGAGCAGTGGCATCACTATGTGGGGGAAGGGGGGGGGTGCAGCCCACACTGGGTGATACCTGCCAGAGAGGTGACACCAGGACCGCCGCTACACAGTGCACCATATTGTATGCACTTGCAGAGCTGTGAGAGCGGGACATGTAGCCGTGCGAGGGAGGCTGCCTATAACACTCCCCAGTCAGTGAAGCTAACCCTCAGGGATCTTCAATATCTACTTTAGCTGCAGTTGGGGGCCGGAGCTGGGGGGGTGTGGCTGCCTCCTCCACTCCTCCCACACCCTTATTCACTCCCGCGGCTGAAGGAGGAGAAGAGGCGAAGACACAGCAGCACCAAGTGTCTCCATCTCTGCAGCTATGCTGTAAGTTCCTGAAAACTGCCCTATACCTCCCCAACCTGCCCTATACCTCCCCAAACTGCCCTATACCATCCTAACCTGTCAAACAGCATTCCAAAAAGCTGCGGTTACCAAGCACTCCAGTTTTGTATTAGTATATGATAGCATTACCAGGGAACACCTCAGGATCTCCTGGGAGCTGTGGGGTTTTAAAGTGTCTGCATGATTGTCCATTGTCTGCAGGTGTCAGGTCCCTCCCCATCCACCTTCCCATTGGGTCTGCGGCACCAAAAAGGCATCGTCCGCGTGGTCCTCTTGGCGTTCCGGAAGGCATGGCCCCGGCATGAGCCGTCGCCTCCGACGCAAAAGCACAATGTCATTGACAGTCCGATGGCGATCACGGGACACCACCGGCATGGAGAGGTCTCCCCACAGTGGCCCAGGAGGGACTCAACTGTAGGAAAAACGCATTGGGGAGAATCACAGAATGCATCCGTGTCTCCCAGGCACCCACCCAATGTCGCAGGGCTGAACACAGCGGCCCGCACCAGGAGGATGGACAGAGTAAAACACTGCAATGCATGCAAAGTGATGAACAAAATAAAATGATTTACAAATATTCGTATATAGTTGGTCAGAATAGCCAAGGGCATATACAGTGCCATCAATTAAATGAAAAAAGTAGGGGGGAGAAAATCGCTTTTTGAACCCGAAGAAAAAAGGATTTGCTCCTATGCTCAAACAGGGATTCCACGTGGCTGAGCCAATTGCAGGTGCCTTTCATTATAGGCTATTAACGCTTGGTATGAGTCTCTTCATTGTCACCTCAAGGGGGACTGGAGGAAAATACCTGCATTGTATATATTCAAAAAATTGGCGATATGCCTTGGCTCGTATCAGGGCTCACAATGTGAGAGCCCCCAAAAGCTGCATAACCCAAATGTATAAAAAAAAAAAAAAAAAAAAAGGAAGTTTCCCCAGGGGTTTTTTAGCAGCAGAGAATTTGTATAAAAGTAGTTGATGTAAAAAATTGTTTAACAGACAATAATAATTTCAAATGAACAATAATAAATCATCCATATAGGTAGTGTGACACAAAAACCAAACATGGAACGTCACTCATAGCAAGGAACACCCTATGTACAAGCATGGTTTGCCAGTTGTATTTATGACGTATGTATCCACATGAAAAACCCCGATGCATTTCGACCCTTGCGATTTTCGGTCTCTTCAGGAGGGATTTATATTCTAGGAAAATATCAAAGTATCTAATTAAAATCATTGGACAATATAAACCATGCAAGTATAGCATTTCGAATTGAGCAAAGTTATATCTCCATACACATAGGGGTATAGTTACCAATGGGTGGATGAAGACATGAGGATGTATCACACAAACCAGCATTGCAGGATTGTAGTTGTCCAAAGATCCCATCGCTGCCGCACATCCCCCCCGCGTCCTCCGGGTGGGCGCATAGTCCACCGAGCTTGCAGGGGGCCACATTCCTGGACCCGGAGATGAGGATGGGGGGGTAAAACACCTGCAGATTGACATGCAAAGACTTTTTGTAAATAGTCGTTTAGATAATGCTGGAGGAGTGTATAGAAGTGCTTTTTGTTATTTGGTCACTAGTGGATTCATGTTATAGAAAAATTAAGTTACACATAACATAGCATAGTTTATTCGTTAGTTGGATTGGTTATAAAAAGGGTTGGCCAGCAGTGAAGAAAAATTGGGTGGGGGATGGGGTGTAGTGATGTGACGTGAAGGTGCATGATGTGGGATTGACTGATGGGGCAAAACAAAAAAGGTACACACACACACACACACACACACACACACACACACACATAAACAGTTATATATGTGAAGTGAGAAGAAAAGGGGGAATAGGTTGAATAGAATGAAATGATGAAAGTGAGATGGATTTAGATGGCAAAAAAATAAGTGATGTGACACTGAATAGCATTACAGAAAGCTGGCTAACGCCTGACTGCAACACCATCCTAACTGAACTGGTGCCCAAGAACTACAGTATCCTAACCGAGCATAGAATTGGAAAAAGGAGGAGGCCTAGCAGTGATTTTCAAATCACATCTTGGGTTCACCAAACTTACAGAACCCAGTGCCTTTCATGGAAACACTCTCACTGCATCTTCAAACACCTCAGGACACCATTCATATACTACAGACCACCAGGACCAAAGACCAATCTCCTTACGCCGCTCACTGAATTCTCCTCAATACACACCTTGAAAGCCAAAAACCTTCTGGTACTTGGGGATTTTAACCTGTGGGCAAATTCTGCCCAAGACGCCATCGCAACCGCCTGCGTCAACCAAATGGAAGAACTCGGCCTTCAACAACTGATAAATTCTCCCACCCATGGGTCAGGACACACTTTAGATCTCATCTTCAAACAGAATATGGACATCAAAAGTACTTGACAACACTCCACTACCATGGACGGACCACCATGCTATTAAATTTATAATCACCACGAACGGCATCCTCCGAAAACAGAAACACGCAACAGCAACTTACTGGAATAGATCTCAGAAGAATCTTCACTCTGATCTCTTCAAAACTACATTATCAAGCAAAATTCTTTTGCTAAACTCAAACCTCTCAACCAAACAAAACACTCAACTTCCTAAACAATACATTACTACAAAACAGCAGACTCCGTGGCGCCAAAACGCAGAACACTTATCCGCAAAAAAAAGTCCAGTTGGTTTAATGGTACTCTTACCCTACTCAAGCAAGAACGTAGAAGAGCTGAGAGAGCATGGAGAAGAAATCCCACCAAGGAAAACAATGCTAACTACAAAACACGCACTGTGAAATACCACAAGGCAATCTTCAAAGCCAAAAAAGAACATTTCTCAGACACCATCTCATCCGCCTTAAACCGCCCACGTGAACTCTTCAAAATAGTTGCTCAGTCAATGAACCCGTCCTGCTTAGAGCCCCCATCAAACAATACTCAAGAATTCTGCAATGAGTTAGACTTCATCGACAAAATTGACTTCATTCGAAAATCAATCCATCAAAAAAATACCAACCAACCTCACTCAACCAAAGCAAAAAAAGAGGATAGCGTTACGAACTTCACTCAACCGCCAAATTTCTTTTTGTCCCCAATCACCACAGACATGACTAAAAACATCAGAAGCCTTCGAGACCGCACATCACCGAACGACATCATCCCCACAAAACTGTTTAAAGAATGTGCCGATATCTTGGCCCCTACCCTAACACATCTCATAAATCAATCATTCAAAGAAGGGATTGTGCCAACCTCCCTCAAGCAAGGCATCGTCAAACCCCTGCTAAAGAAACCCAATCTTGACCCCAAGGACCCTAACTGCCGCAGACCAATAACCAGCCTCAACACCATCTCCAAGATTCTAGAGAAAGCAGTAGTACAGCAGCTACAACACCACCTGGATTCACACCAACTCCTGGACCCTCTGCAATCAGGCTTTCGCCCAGGTCATGGCACAGAAACAGCACTTCTGAAGATATGGGACGACGCCCTTGAAGCAGCAGACGACGGAGAACAGAGTCTCCTGGTACTGTTAGACCTCAGTGCAGCATTCGATACAGTGGACCACAATACTTTACTTGTCCGCCTCGCTGAAGTTGCAGGAGCTACAGATTCTGCTCTAAAATGGTTTACATCCTTTTTAGAGAATCGCTCCCAGACAGTGAAATTAGGAACATTCACCTCGGAAACCCGGGCAGTCTCCTGTGGAGTCCCTCAAGGCTCACCCTTGTCACCAATACTAGTCAACATCTACATCCACCCACTTCTCAACATCAGGAAAACCGATCTCTGCTTCCACTCATACGCTGACGACACCCAACTCTACCTTCGCATCAACGGACAAAAAGATGTTCATCAGCAATTACAGAAATGTCTCACTTTAATAGATGACTGGATGACAAGTAGCTCCCTCAAACTCAACGGTTCAAAAACAGAACTCCTTCTCCTACAAGCTAACAAAAATTCCACAACAAAGACTCCGTGGACACCACCCACCATCCTCCGACAGACCATCTCTCCAAGCACCAAAGCCAAGAGCCTCGGAGTCATTTTTGACTCAGGAATGACAATGGATGCACAAATAGGATCAGTGGTGAGTGGATCCCACCATCTCCTCCGCCAGCTACGCAGGCTTATCACCTTCATCCCAGAAGAGGACAAAGCGGCAGTTGTGGGAACAATCAATTCCCGACTCGACTACGCAAATTCGCAGTCCAAGGACCCCGACTATGGAATGCTCTTCCTACCAAGATCCGCATGGAAGAAAACCACCAGGCCTTCAGGAAAAAACTAAAGACCTTCCTCTTCTAACAAGCTGACAACAGAGAATGTACCTCAGTGTCTTGAGGCG